>NC_142807.1:68217719-68517719 GCF_049724085.1 Artemia sp. Qi Xiang Cuo | reverse complement strand
CAGATTGAAAAGACTTTCCACAAAAAAGACAAGTCCATTGATTGCTTCTATGTCTGCCTTTTCCAGCTTCTTGCTTCCAGAATATTTCTCTTTGTGGATGTAAAGGGCATTCGAGTGGCAATTTTGCGCCATACCGTTCAAGAATAGGATACCATTTCTGAAAAAAAGGCCTAGAAAGCAACACTTGTTTTCTATGGCCAGGCGCATGGCTGTTACTCCTTGTGATTCTATCCGAGAGAGGGGAACATATAAGCATTAAAAATTACCCCCAAGAGGATCGTTAAGCCTATACATTAAATATTACCGCTATTATTTAATATCTTGACATCTTTTTTCCAAGCCTTATTATTTTTTTCACGATAATTTTTGGCTCATGTTCAATTCTAAGGTGTAGCCTTGACCTGGTCTTTAGAGTGAATATTAATTGTAATAAGAAAGTAAAAATGCCCTATGTCTCGTGGTAAGTTTAGACACAGTGGCAAAATTGTACCTCAGTCGAAAAAAAAAAACATATATCGAAAAATGGTGTACTGTTTAATCATAGTGATGGAAAATGTTAAAGCAGAGTGTCATTCAACATAAATGTGATGATGAACAGTAAAAGAATGTTCTACAGGAATTTAAAACCAGAGCAGAAATACTGCCAGCTGAACTTTTTTCCAAATTGAAAAAGTGGTTGCAAGTGATAATTTTTTAGGCCAAGCAACGATTTTTACAGACTGTGAGGCCATTTTTCTCATATGACGATGTTTTCCAACCCGTTTATTTTTTCCACTGTGGTTGAATTAGCACCAATATTTTTTTTCCACCACAGGCAATCCGTTGGGACTTTATGGCTTTGCTATGTGGAAAACACTAAAGATAAGTGTAAGAATTGATGCAGCCGTTTTTTTCAGAGCCAAAGCACTAGCGCTGCCCATAGCAAAGGGCAATAAGCCTTCAATTTGTTAACATTATCTGTTTTTACTAGAGGCAATTCATATGCAAGAGGTGGTCGTATAAACTTCGGAGGGGGCTAATTCGATTGGAAATCGAGAGTTATAGTGCCCTTTGTAAGAGTCAAAAGTGACCGGAGGGCAACCATTGTATCCAAAAGTGACAAAGTATGGAATATTTGATCTTTAGTGTGCCAGAAAAGGCTAAGGGTATTAAGGTAAAACTTTATGGAATACTGAGGGGGGTGTTACACTAAGTCAAAAGACACTATGTGCATCAAGGCTATCAAAAAGATATATCTGCAGTATCTTACGAGTGGCTAAGGGTATGAAGTTTACACTTTCAGGACTAATATTGCTACTACTACTGTGGCTGCAACTGTGACTGCGACTACTTGCAAGTGTGACCAATTGCGATTTCGACTACCTCTGCTTGAGACTGGTACTATGTCCACTATGTGCATCTGGGTTATCAAAATGGTATCTCTAGGACCGGCTAAAGGTAATAACTTTAGAGTTTCAGGACCCTATTACTGTGGCTGCAACTTATAACGGTGGTGCACTTACTTATGACTGCGGCTGTTACTATTTTCATATGCTTATTCGGCTACTTGTAGCTTTGACTATTTGTGACTGTAACTACTTGTGACTGCAAATTGGCCTACTAGCAAATGCGATTTCTTTTGACTGTGACTAAGACTACTTGTGACTCCAACTGCTTGCGCCTGAGACTATTGATAACTCTCATAAATTGCGATCGTAATTAATTCCGACTATGACTACTTGCAAATGTGAGTATTTAAGCCTACGAATACTTGCGTCTATGATTATTAGTGATCTCGACAAACTACGACTGCGACTAGGCTACTTGCGACTAAGAATGCGAATGAACTTGACTGCTACTGCAGCTACTTGCGACTTTTGCTACTTGCAACTGCGACTGCTTAAGACTGCATAATAGGCAACTTGCGATGAGTGTGAGATGACTTGTGGCTGCAGTATCTTTGCGACCGTTTTACATCTCAAAACTGAACTTACTTCTCTAAACTACTCTTTATACAGCTTTCGATTAGGCCCAAACTCAAATTCTGGAACTGGCATCTGTCGATAGCTACATAAGAAACATGTTTCAATAAAACCCTGTTGTTCACTGACATTTCACTTTATTTTCAGAGTCTATTCAACCATAATTTTAGAACAAAAACACTTCAACATAATCTCCCCTGTAACATCCCAGCCCCCATGGCCAGGAAGAAACAGGGGAGAAACAACAATAAAAAAAATACACTTTAAAAAAAAATCCAATCTCCCACCTCAAAATCACAAGCTAGGCAGGGGAGTAGCGCATGATTTCAAACCAAACAATTAAAAAAAACTGAAATGGCCATAAAACTGAAAAGACGGAAATAATCTTCAAGAAAACATCCAAAACCAATCCAGAGACATCAACTCCAGGGGAGACTAAAAAAAAGTTACTGGCTAGAATGCAAGACACAGCTGGTCTTTGGCAAAATCATGATGTTCTTTTTATTTATTGAGCTTGGTAAGCTACACAAAAAATATTATTAAGTTCAGGCCTTATTAATATCGCTTACAATGAATGAACTTGATATTTTGATTTAAGAGGGAGGTGATGGGGCAACTATGAAATTTATATTTTTTTTTCCATTTGAACATCAGATGATTTTGTTAAATTGTATTTTTTGGAGGCGGTAATATAGGCGGTGAGGGACTTCTATGTGATTCTATAAATTATGCTATTCTTTTTTCATTTAGTTTGTTATGAATTTTTCCTTTTTGGGAAATCATTGAAAGGGAAATAATTGAATAAGAGTAGAATAGGTTTTATGAATTTATATTGAGGCTAATGGGCAGAGTTTTTTTTTTTTAGCTGCGAGTGTTGTATAAGGTTTTGTATGGTATGAAAATTTTCTATAGCTTTTTCTTTCCCTCACCTACAATTGTTCTATGTTTCAAATTATGAAACTTGTGTTAAAAACCATACAATACTCAAACAACAAAATTGTTTCTTCTCATCTATCATAGAACAAAATACGAAACTTAGATATTTATTGTTCCCGGAAGGATGGCATTTATGACTTTCACTAGCATCGTTTTGACCCTGGTGACAGTTAATGTCACCAGGCTCCTGACAGTTCAAGGTCATTTTTGCCTCTTTTTTTCACTGGCTACTGTATATTAGCCTGTCATTTCTTGTACATGGAACATATGTTAATTTTGCAATTAAGCCTCATTACATTTTTCTCCTTATGTACTTCAAATTTATGCAGTTCAACTATGAAATGGTGGTATTATACCAGCTATCAACACCAGAAAACATGGTTCTGACTCAAAATATATATATTTTAACTTAAAAATCCACTAAAATTTAAGAGCTTTACACCATTGTAAAGTGCTCACACTCTAGATTTTGAAAATATTCGAATTCTTTAGAAGCAATATCACTGTCTGATTCAGCAGTGAATTCAGCAGTATGGCTTCTATATATAGTATTAGTTCTACATGTAGAATTATTTCTATACAAAAAATTAGTTATATGTTTATCTTCTAAGATAATTTCTTAAACCACATTGGCCTGACATCACATAAAGAAAGAAAAACGAGCAAAAATGGGGTTTTTATAGTCAAAATTAATATAATTAAAAAAATAAGCGAATATTTCGAGAGTAAAAACGCCTCTCTTCTTCAGCGCGAAACGAAACGATGTATCAATAAAAGCCAAAAATTAAAAGAATTAAAACCAACTACCTAACAACCATAAAAGCGAGTTATTCGCCAATATCCGCGATTTGCACAAAATCCAAAAAAGCATGAACTGCCATCGACGGATACTAGCGAGCAACTGACAAAGGAAAGGAATCAATTCATTCACTCGAAAAAACAAAACGAACCTGCAATTAAATAAGTTGGAAAACTATGTCATTTGAGTTCGGATTTTAATTAAGGCATTTCTTGCAGACACCCTTTGAGACCTAAGGGGTTGTTCACGTGTTTGATTAGATGACTGGGAAAGTGGTTCAAGGTTTATTTCAGGGATTACTAACGTATCGGCTTCTCTTTTGAGAAAACCGAAATATGACTCGTTTATTCTTAAATCACCGGAATCTCTGTTGTAAGCTAGACCTAAATGTTAGTATTTATAAATTTCAACAGCTTCTCTTTAGTGCTGGAAAATACCTTTATCATGCGAAATAAAACTAGCTTGATTAAACAAAATGGTATGGTCTTGTTTTTCAAAAATATGCTCTGCAAAGGCCGAGTCAAAATTTTCTGGTTTTTTCGCTTTTTAAGTGTATTATTAATTGAAATAGAGTGCTGGGTTAATCTATCTGTTAGTCGCTGATTAGTTCTTCCGATATACCAAAGACCACACGAACAAGGAATTCTGTAGACACCGGAGTTTTCACCTATCGGTATGGGGTCTTTACCTTGATAAATTTGGGACCTGATAGTTTTTCTGGGTCTATAATAAGTGTAAATGTTATTTTTCCTTAGATTTTTTGAAATGTGATCTGAAATCCCTTTAATGTATGGGAGACCAAGATAAACTGAATTTTCCCTTTGATTTGTGTTTTCTGTGGAACTATCTGATAATCTTTTAATGCGTTTTGTAATTAAAGAATTTATTAAACTAATTGGATAACCATTCCCAAATAAAATATCTCTAAGGTGGTTGAGTTCTAAATCCAAGAAACGTGTTGAACAGACTTTCAATGCTCTATCAACTAGAGAAGTGACAACTCCTCTTTTCACAGCAGGAGAATGATTGGAGGAATAACTTAATATTCGCTTTGTTTTTTCAGTATCTTCATTTGGCCTATAAAAACCCCATTTTTGCTCGTTTTTCTTTGTTTATCTTCTAAATAAATTTTTATCAAACAGTTCAATGGTAACCGAAACTCTAAAAAACCGGCTCAATGGTAACCGAAACTCTAAAAAATGGGATTTTGGTACCAACAGATACATCAATAGAATCAGATTTTTATGCTGATTTCAAAAATATAAGTTTCATCAAGTTTAGTATTACCCATCAAAAGTTAAGTGCCTGATAAAATTTGCCTTAATTCCGAAAAAAGAGGGAAAGACCCCCTAAAAATCATAGAACCTTAATGAAATTCACACCATCATATTAAGCGTATCAGAGAACCCTACTGTACAGGTTTCAAGCTCCTATCTACAAAAATGTGGAATTTTCCATTTTTTGCCAGAAGAAAGATCACGGATGTGTGTTTATTTGTTTTTTTTGTTTTTTTTTCCCCAGAGGTGATCGTATCGACCCAGTGGTCCTAGAATATCGTGGGAGGGCTCATTGGAACGGAACTTAAAAGTTCTAGTGCCCTTTTTAAGTGACAAAAAAAATGGAGGGCAACTAGGCCCCCTCCCACGCTCATTTTTTTCCCAAAGTCACCCGATCAAAATTTTGAGATAGCCATTTTGTTCAACATTGTCGAAAATATGATAAAAATGTCTTTTAGGATGACTTGATCCCCCAAAGTCCCCAGGGGAGGGCTGAAAGTTATGAACTTTACTCAATGTTAACATATAGTATTGGTTATTGGGAAGTATACAGACTTTTTCAGAGGAGATTTTTTCTGGTAGGTGGGGGAAGGAGAGGGTCGGGGGCTATATGGAAGGATCTTTCCATGAAGGAAGTTTTCATGGGGGAAGGGACATTGCTATGAAGGGGGCACCGGATTTCCCAGCATTATTAAAGAAAAAGATCAGGAATTAAATAAAAAAAAACAAGTTTTTCAACTGATCAACTGATTGTGATTAAGAGGTCATTTTTAAAGAACTGGAAAAAAAATTCGACCTATAGTTTAAAGAGCACGGTATTGACTAGGGAGTGAACCCCCTAATATACGTGTTAAAAATTTATGAATATAGAAGTTCGTTACGTAAGTTAATTCTAAGTTACGTATATTTATTACTAATAAAAACGTTCGTAAATAAAATTAAACAAGTTTCGAGAAAGCCATTTAACCAAATATAATATGCAATTTTTTTTTAATTATTCATGTACGATGAGCCAAAATCAAAACCTGCATTAATTCAAAAACGTTCAAAAATTAAATAAAAAAACAAGTTTTTTTAACTGAAAGTAAGGAACGACATTAAAACTTAAAACGAACAGAAATTATTCCATGTATGGAAAGGGGCTGTCCCCTTCTAAATGCCTCGCTCTTTACGCTGATGTTTGACTTTCTCACAACTCTATTTTTTTTAAACAATAAAAAAACTTTAGCGTAAAGAGCGAGGCGTTGAGGAGGGGACAACCCCCTTCATATACGGAATAATTTCTGTTCGTTTTAAGTTTTAACGTCGTTCCTTACTTTCAGTTAAAAAAACTTGTTTTTTTTATTTAATGGCTCAAAGGAGTAAAACAGAAGATAGTGTGGTGCTGCCCTTAAAATTCATAGTTTTGAAACAGCCCCCCCCCCCAAATATATATATATATATATATATATATATATATATATATATATATATATATATATATATATATATATATATATATATATATATATATATATATATATATATATATATATATATATATATATATATATATAATGGAGGTTTTAAGCGATCAGTACACCCAGCAGTGAATTCAGCAGTATGGCTTCTATATATAGATTTAGTTCTATATGTATTAAAAAAAAAAAAAAAAAAAAAAAAAAAATCTAAAAAATGGAGGTTTTAAGCTATCAGTACACACAGCAGTGAATTCAGCAATATGGCTTCTATATATAGAATTAGTTCTACATGTAGAATTAATTCTATACATAAAATTAGTTATATGTCTATTTTCCATATAAATCTTTATGGCTCAAAGGAGTAACACAGAAGATAATGTGGTATTGCCCTTACATAGTTTTGAAACAGCAAAAAAGGTTTTAAGTTATCAGTACACCCAGCAGTGAATTCAGCAGTATGACTTCTATACATAGAAGTAGCCTAGTTCTACATGTAGAATTAATTCTATACATAAAATTAGTTATATGTCTATCCTCTATATAAATTTTTATAGCTCAAGGGAGTAACACAGAAGATAATGTGGTACTGCCCCTAAAATTTATAGTTTTGAAACACCCAAATTTTTTTTTTTTTTTTTTTTTTTTTTAAGTGGAGTTTTTAAGCTATAAGTACATCTATGATGGGTCAAGTTGGGAAATATATTTTGATATTGATGTTCTTGGTAATATGAAGTCATAGAAAGAATAAACATTTTACATATGTTGTGTCCCTGATGTTAAAAGGAACTTCTGGACGTGTGTTTTGCATAAGTATCAAACACAAAACATTGCCATTAGACATTGCAGTAGAGAGTAGTTCCTAACATCTTAGTACTTCTCGTTGATAAGTTTCCTAGCAATGTCCATTTGTTCTGTTAATTTCTGATTGATTTAAATTTTAAATGAATTATTTTCTTTTCCTAAAAATCGTAAAGTTTCTAAAAATTTTCAGTTTCTTAAAATTCGAATTTTTTAATTTCTTAAATTTATTAATTGTTTTTAAAGAATTTCTTAAAAAGACCTCTTTAAAGAAATAATCTTGCTTGACCCTTGCTTAGAAAAACAAAACTACACAAATTTTAAGTATAAGGTAAAATAAAAGTTCAAAATATGGATAAAATCCTTTTTAATAGACAGTGTATAGAAATTTACAAAAAATACCAGATATTTCAGTCACATATACAGTGACCATCATCAGTAGTAAAACTTAACTTTTTAGTTTTACTACTGATGTAAAACTAAAAAGTTTTACATCATGACGGTCACTACTGATGACCTCTTTATAGAGGTCATCAGTACCTCTTTACTGATGACCTCTGATTTGTGATATGATGATATGATATGAGAGGTCTGATGACCTCTGATTTACTGATACATCAGGTCACTACTGATGTATCAGTCAATAACTGATACATCAGTAGTATAAGTTCAGTTTTACTACTGATGACGGTCACTGTATATGTGACCGAAATATCTGATATTTTTTGTGAATTTCTATACACTGTCTATTAAAAAGGATTTTATCCCCATTTTTGAACTTTTATTTTATCGTCATGGAAAGGCAGTGTGGTCTCCGAAATTATCTAAGTACAAGGTATCTCACAATTCAATATCTATACCCCTTCCCTTTTAATTATCAAAATAAGAAACAAAAGACATGCAAATAATAAAAAAAGTTTAACATACACATAGATACATAGATTTTTTAAAATTTCTTTAATTAGGAGATATATCTGAATCAGCAAGTACAAAGATTAAATCTTGTAATCATTTCTGCATTTGCACTCATTTACAATGAAAATACATGTCAGTGGTTCTGTGACCCCTCCAATGCCCCCCCATCTCACATGGCTAACTATGGGTTAAGGCTCAAATCTCAAAAGAAAAGCATATGCAATATCTATTTTGCATCAATACTATGACTATTTACTATTTTAAAGAAGTAACTTCTGGATGTATCTCCCACATATAGACTAAATGTAAGACCCAAATATTGACAGTGAATGGAGCAGTCCAGATTATAGAGCCACCTCATGTGCTATTTATCTTGCTAAATATTAGTGGTAGATTTCATGGTACTACTTATATTTTCTTTCTGTTCCTTTTCTTGATTGATTTATGTTTTAAAAAGATTTTTCTTGCAATTAGTTAAATAAAATTTATATTTAAAAATGCAACGATACTTTTAAAAACAAAACAAATCACTTACATTTCTGAGGAACTTCCTGACTAGAAAGGAGCTTTCTCTTGAACATTGTACTTTTTCTATCTGATAAATTCTTGATGGCAGACTAATTGAAAGAATCATTGTTACCTAAAAAAAAAATGCTTTTTTTACATTATAGTGAACAACAATACAAATTAAAATAGTATGCATAATTTATTTATTTCTGTAGCAATTTTGAAAAAAAACATCTTCCAAAAGAGATGTTTTTCAAAAAAAAAAACCTGCACTACCAGTAAAAAAAAGAAGAAATAAACTGCAAACAAATTTTAGCCTTGGTGTAGGGGTTCATAGGAAGAACAAATTGCTTCACCATGCAAATTTGCTTCATCAAACAATAAAAAAAGTTTTTTTTTTCATTCAAGAAAATTCACATTACAACTCAAAGACTTGCAGCTACACCCGTTGAAAAAAAGTCAAGATTTATAAAATTAAGCAGTTTTCCTTGAACATCACACTTGTACTGCTGAAAATTATAATGGTAAGAATTTTGTTGAAAAGCAAGCAAACACTAATTTGTTCCCAAGTATTGTCTGCTGTTACCATGTATTTTTATTTTTTACCATATTCATCATAAAATTTAACGCACCCTCTTAAACAGGAAGATAAATTAGGAAATCATAAAACTACATTTCTGCTTATTTCAAGTTTTAATATTTGGCTCTTTAATTTTGTTTGAAAAACATCTCTTTTGGAGGATGTTTTTTTTCAAAATTGCTACAGAAAGAAATAGATTATGCATACTATTATAATTAGTACTGTTGTTCACTATAATGTAAAAAAGCATTTATTATTGGTTCTTCAGATGCTGAATTTTTATTAAATAAACTGTATGTGTGAGAATTTTTTGCACAATGTTATTATATTTTAAATCTTCAAGCAAAACACCAAAATTCTTGAATGAGACTCATTGAATGAGATGTTGAAAAACATCTCTTTTGTTTGTTTTTTTCAAAATTACTACAGAAAGAAATAAATTTTGCATATTATTATAATTTGTATTGTTGTTCACTACAATGTAAACAAGAATTTTTTATTGGTTCTTCAGATGCTGAATTTGTGTTAAATAAACTGTATTTGTAGCATTTTTACTGCACAATTTTATTTTATTTTAAATCTTCAACCAAAACACCAAAATTCTTGAATGAGACTTGCAGTGATAACGCTCTATTGGATAAAAAATGCAGATACTGGTTTCAAGGCTTCAACAATAAGGCTTTCAAAATGATAACTAAAAAAAACAAGTTTTTTTTAACTGAAAGTCAGGAGCGACATTAAAACTTAAACGAACAAAGATTATTCCGTATATGAAAGGAGCTGTCCCCTCCTCAACGCCTCGCTCTTTACGCTAAAGTTTTTTATTATTTTAAAAAATAGAGATGTGACAAAGAGTTAAACTTTAGCGTAAAGAGCGAGGCGTGGAGAAGGGGACAGCCCCTTTCATACACGAAATAATTTTTGTTTATTTTAAGTTTTAATGTCGCTCCTTACTTTAAGTTATTGTTTTTTTAGATAATTCCTGAACATTGTTGGATTAATGCAGCTTTGATTTTGGCTAACCCTACATGAATAATTAAAACAAAATTCGCATATTAATTTTGCTTTTTTTGTCTAATTGGCTTTCTCGGAATTTTGTTCTGACGTAACTTACGAATTAACTTACGTAACGAATTTCTATATTCGTATGTTTTTATTATGTATATTAGGGAGTTCGCTCCCAATTCAATAATTCGCTCTTTACGCTAAAGTTCGAATTTTGTTCGAACCACAAACCCCTGAATTACACATGTCTGTTAATTAGAATAGATAGCTCTTTTGAAAGTACTAAAAAACTTTAGTAAAAAGAGCAAGGTATTGGCTAGAGGGCGAACCCCCACATATATGTAATCATTTCTCTTCGTTTTAAGTTTTAATGTTGCTCCTTATTTTCAGTTGAAAAAAAACTTGTTTTTTTATTTAATTTCTGAGGGTTTTTTAAATAATGCTGAAAAATCTGGCGCCCCCTTCATGGAAATGTTCCTTCCCCCAAGGGATATCCTCCCCCGTAACTCCTACTCTGACCCCGACCCCCCGTCAGTGAAAAATTCCTCCTGAAAACACCTGTATACTTCCCAATAACCAAAACTATATGTAAACAATGGGCAAAGTTATAACTTGCAGCCCTTCCCCCAGGAACTGTGGGGGATTAAGTCATCCTCAAAGACATATTAATTAGATTTTCGACTATGCTGAACAAAATGGCTGTCTCAAAAGTTTGATTGGGTGACTTCGGGAAAAGAATTAACGTGGGAGGGGGCCTAGTTGCCCTCCAATCTTTTTGGTCACTTAAAAAGGACACTAGAACTTTTACTTTCCGTTCGAATGAGCCGTCTCACAATATTTTATGACTACTGGATTGATACCATCACCCCTGAAAAAAAAAACAACAAATAAACACACATCCATGATCTTTCTTTGGGCAAAAAATACAAAATTCCGCATTTTGGCAGATAGGAGCTTGAAACTCTATAATAGGGTTCTCTAATATGCTGAATCTGATGGTGTGATTTTCATTAGAGTTCTATGCCTTTTAGGGGTTGTTTCCCCTTTTTCCGAAAATAAGGCAAATTTTCTCAGGCACTTAACTTTTGATGGGTAAGACTAAACTTGATGAAACTTATATATTAGAAATCAGCATAAAAACCTGATTCTTCTGATGCATCTATTGGCATCAAAATTTCGTTTTTTAGAGTTTCGGCTACTATTGAGCCGGGTTGCTCCTTACTTACAGGTTGTTACCACAAACTGTTTGATAAAGGAAAACGAATAGAAGACTGAGATTTGGAAGAATTAATAGATCAAGAATCATGTCAGACACTAGCAGAGCTCAGAAAAACATTAGAGGTAGATGAAACCAGTTTCTAAACATATCTAGTCTTTAGACAACAATGACTAAAGCTACATAGCAATGAAACAACTCAATCATCATCAACTCTGGAACTTAACAAGGGAAAATCCTTAGATTACCTCAAGCTACAATTTAAGGTAATTTAGCAATAGGGCCAGAAGCAAGGACATTGTGTCCTTGTATTTTTCTCTTTGTTTATTAAAGAGAAACAGTAAGAATCTTTTCAAGGTCCATTATATATATACTCTTAGAAATACTTCATTATTATATCCAACCCATAGAAATGACATCACAGCAAAACTGATACCATTTTTGAGGGGTTTCTGGCTCTTTTTAAATTTCTGGAAACTTGTTTTTATAATAACATTTTACAATTAAGACTGAGGAAAAACATAATTACCATTCCTGAATAAGCTATAAATGGCAATTTTTCCTCACTAAACAGTTTTTTTAGATACAGATTTTTAAACTTTTTTTTTACTTTTAAAGACATTTTAAACTTTTAAACATTTTCAAAACACATTTTTAAACTTTTGGTTACTATTGGCTGATATGAGCCCTTTAACAGGTCACAATGTGTTCTCCCCTAAAAGCAATTATTGAATCATGAAAGAGCATAAAAAAAGCATCAAGTGATGTATTCACTTTTGTCCTAGCTAAACTATGTAAAAAACTACAAATTTACATTTTAGGTATGAGGTAAGTAAATACTTATATTTGTTTCAAAACAGTTTTTAGATTTATTCAGGGCTTCCTTTGTCCTAGGTCACAGTAACTCTTCCTCAGAAGGAAACATTATAAAATTCTGAAAACCACTCTAGAAAATTCTAAAATACTTACTTAGACCTATATTATTTCTAAAAGTGTTTTAGTTTACTTTAACCTCTCCCTAATGTGCAAATATAAAGCCCAAGCTATATATTTTCCAGTTCTTGATTTCTTCAATGTTGCATTTTTACTGTTGACATCTTTGCTATAAGAATGGCATATGGCAAAATACATGGAAAATATATAATTTGCACATTAGGGGGGAGGGGTAAAACTGAAGTGCATTAAGGAACAGAGATGTCGTTTGGGGGGGGGGGTAGTTACACCCCCCCCCCTCCAGTAGCATGGAGGAAAAAATTATTATGTTTCCCAAGCCCCTTGACTATCTGGATATTGATCCCTCTTGACCCCCAACAAAAATGCTGAAGATTTGTCCCTGTTAAGGAATGATACAAGCAATTATTTTAGAACTTTTCAAAGTTGTTTAGCCTTTGTGCTTTTATAGTAGCCTTCAAGCTTTTACAGTGTTTCATTCTAAGGAGATGTAACTGTAAACATAGGCCTTTTCTTTAAACATGCTACTCTTCTTTACCATTATTGCTAAAAGTCCTTCATCTAGAATTTATTCATTTATTAATACCAAGATACGGTAAGCTTTAACAAGCTTGTCGCACAAAACAATTATAAAAAAGTCTATAACAATGTCAATGACATAACAAAAACATACAGTAACTGAAAACAATGGAAACAATATTACTGAAACATACAATAGCATACCAACTTAACTGAAATATATCTGTTAATAATTGAAACCTACCAAAAAGTAAGCCTATAAAATAACTGTCACAAATCAGCTAATACAAAAGTAAAAATAATCTCAAAATGGATTGTGATAGGACCCAGTATAGAAATCTATAGAGGCTAAACTACTTTTGAAAAACTGGACCGTGGTCCTTGCAAGTATTTCTGATGGAAGAGAATTCTAAGTCTTCCACACTCGACTAGACAAAGAGTTTTGGCCTAATCTTTTCTGTGAACATGGTGGGTAAATTTTGTGTTGGTGTTGACGGGTACTACTGTATTCTGTAAAAGTGAAAAAGTGAGTTGGGGTGATATTATCAATATTCCTAACAATGCGACACTATAGAACAAGAAAGAAACCAGATATGAAAAAAGAGGTATTTCTGTGATATGCACCCTACCTAATATTCTTCATCTAAGTAGAACCTGTTTCTCTGATGCTCAATCCTAATGAAATATACCTATGTATGATAAAAATATCATACTTTAGAAACAAATTTGGGCTATATATTTGCACATTAGGGTGGGAGGGGTAAAGTACTTAAGTTTCTTCTGTACTTACTATAATTTTGTTAATAAAATATTAAATTTTCATCATATTTTTTTATATTTCATTACAATAGAGCATCAGAGAAACAAACTTGCTACACTTTACCCCCGCCCCCCCCCACCCGATTGTGCAAATAGGCCAAATATAACCCAAATTTGTTTCTAATATATTATATTTTTATCATACTTGGGTATATCAATGAGTTCGTGTATCTAAATGTAAGTAAGGAGCGACCCGGCTCAATGGGAACCGAAACTCTAGAAAACGGGTTTTTGATACCAATAGATATATCAAAAGAATCAGATTTTAATGCTGAATTCAAACATATAATTTTCATCAAGTTTAGTCCTACACCTCAAAAGTTACGTGCCTGAGAAAATTTGGCTGATTTTCGAAAAAAGGTGGAAAAACCCTCTAAAAGTTATAGAACCTACATGAAAATCAAACCATCAGATTCAACGTATCAGAGAACCCTACGGGAGAGGTTTCAATATCCTATCTGCAAAAATGTGGAATTTTACATTTTTTGCCAGAAGAAAGATCACGGATGCGTGTTTATTTGGTTGTTTGTTTTTTTGGTTTTTTTTTACCAGGGGTTATCGTATCGACCCAGTGGTACTAGAATATAGTGGGAGGGCTCATTGGAACGGAAATTAAAAGTTCTAGTGCCCTTTTTAAGTGACCAAAAAAAATGTAGGGCAACTAGGCCTCCTTCCCCGCTTATTTTTTTTGCAAAGTCACCTGATCAAAATTTTGAGATAACCATTTTGTTCAGCATGGTCGAAAATATGATAAATATGTCTTTTAGGATGACTTAAGCCCCTGAAGTTCTCAAAGGGAGTGCTAAAAGTTATGAACTTTACCCAATGTTAACATATAGTATTGGTTATTGGGAAGTATACAGAAGTTTTCAGGAGTTTTTTTTTATGGTCGGGGGAGAGAAGGGTGGGTCGGGGGTTATGTTGGAGGATCTGTTCATGAAGGAAGTTTTCACGGGGGAAGGAAAATTGCCATGAAGGGGGCACCAGACTTGCCAGCATTATTTATTGGTTATTGGGAAGTATACGACCATTTTCAGGAAGGATTTTTTCTGGAGGGGGGGGGCTATAGGAGGGGGTTACTCTGAAGAATATTTCCGTGGAGGATGTTTCTTTGGGGTAAGGGACATTTCTATGAAGGGGGCGCCGGATTTCCAAGCATTATTTAAAAAACGATCACAAATTAAATAAAAAAAATCAAGTTTTTTCAACTGAAATGTAAGAAGGAATATTAGAACTTAAAACGAATAGAAATTATAACATAAGTGAGGGGGTTCTCCCCCAAGTCAATACCTCGCTCTTTACGCTACAGTTTTTTTTTAGTGCTTTCAAAAGAGCTATCTATTCTAATTAAACGGCCTTTGTGATTCAGGGGTTTGTGAATCAAAACTTTTTTTTTAACTTTTAACGTAAAGAGCGTGGTATTGACTAAGAGGAGAACCCCCTCATATACGTAATAACATATACGTAATAAAAAAAAACAATAAAAAAACAAGCGATACGGCTCAATAGTAATCGAAACTTTTAAAAACGGAATTTGATGTCAATAAATGTATCAAAAGAATTGGTTTATAATGCTGATTCTAAATATATAAATTTTATTAATTTTAGTATTACTCATCAAAAGCTACGAACCTGAGAAAATTTACTCGGCTTTTTAAAGAGGGGGGAAATATCCCCTACAAGTTAAAGAATTTTAATGAAAATCACACCGTCAGATTCAGCGTATCAGAAAACCCTATTACATAGGTTTCAAGCTCATATATGCAAAAATCTGCAACTTTGTATTTTTTGCCAGAAGAAAAATATACGAATATAGAAGTTAGTTACGTAAGTTAATTTGTAAAGACATCCATTTAGCAAAAGAAAAGTAAAATTTTTATGCATATAAAAGCAGCATTAACTAAAAACCGATCAGAAATTAAATAAAAAAAAACATGTTTTTTTAAGTGAAAGTGAGGAGCAACATTAAAACTTAAACCGAACAGATTATTCTGTATATGAAGGGGGCTGTCCCCTCATCAACACCCCGCTCTTTACGCTAAAGTTTGAGTCTGTCTCAAAACTTTATTTTTTAAAAGAATAAAAAACTTTAGCATAAAGAGTGAGGCGTTGAGGAGGGGACAGCCCCTTTCATATACGGAATAATTTCTGTTCGTTTTCAGTTTTAATGTTGCTCCTTACTTTCAGTTTAAAAAACTTGTTTTTTTTTATTTAATTTCATTAGGATTGAGCATCAGAGAAACAGGTTCTACTTAGACAAAGAATATTAGGTACAGTGTATACTATACAAGTACTAAAAAAGAAATACATCATTAGATTTGCTATTCAATAGTCTCTCAAAATTTCAGATGCATAAAACACCACATTTGGTATTAATAAGAAATAATAATCTTTATATGGGGAAGGGGGAACAACTATACATCCTGCAATTTGGTTCGCCCCCAGACCATAGTTTGTATACCCCCCCCTCCCATCTGAAATCAGGTTCTTCAAAAACCTGTCAAAACTAATATAAGCTGGGTAAGCTTTATATTAACAGACTATTCAAATAGTTAAGAAATAAACTTACCTTTACAGTCAGAGTTGCATCCTGAATCCAAATTTAACATGCATTTTTGTCAGAAATGAACTTTATCCTAACTTTTATATATACCAATTCAGGGTGTAGGCCTATTCTAATTCAGGGTATTTATTTGCACATTAGGGAGGGGAGTAAAGTTCATTTCAATGCAAATGAATGCAAGATTTGGATTCAGGATGCCATTCTGACTATAGAGGCAAGTTCAAACTTTACCATCACCACCTCCCCTAATGTGCAAATATATACCCTGAATTGGTAGCCAATATATTGGGTAAAGGTACCAATTATTTGACAGTTTTTGTAAAAAAAACAACCAGTTTTTCTACTCTGGAAGTCCTGATTTAATGACTTTTGATTTTAAAAAAAGTTGCTATATGTAGGGAAAACATCTAGGAATCTAATTGTTTGATGATAAGTTTGAAGTTTTATCTAAGACAGGTATAAAACTCCAACTTTCCAAAATTAAAGCATTTTCACCTACAAATTTGACACAACAAAAAATATGGCACCTTGATTTTTTTGTCCCTAAAGAAAACGGTATAGTATTTGTCAAGCTGTGGTACAACTTTCAACCCAACAGGTGGCAGAATTTTGAAGTCAGATCCAGAAAATCATTGTGATTTGTTATCTTCAACTATTGCCTCATTACAAACTTGTCTTTGTCTTGTCTCCTGCTAAGCTGAAAGAAACTAACAAAGAAGCCAGTTTGTTCTTGAGTTTTACACAGCATAAACTTGAGTTAGTGGCATATAATACACAAGTACCAAAGTTCCTTCCCCCTACAACAAAAAAAAATCCAATAAAATTCTCAAATTTGAAAAGCATTATTTTCCATGGGGAAGGGGGTATTTTCTGGGGGGGGGGGGATTGTCCACAGGAGTGGGGGGGGGGTTCCACAGGGGGAGGGGGAGGTAAATGCCTAGAACTGTATTTCCTATTTAAGATTATTAAAAATTGTGACACTAAGGAGTTTAACATGTTTCACTAGCATTTTGGAAGGGATAGGGTCTAGGAAAATGAGTGAATTTCAAAAAATTAAGAAGTTTATTGTCATTAAATTTGATTTAGTGGATTTTATTTTCATATGCAGATTCTTAGCTTCATCCAAAACATAAGTTAGGATTTTTTTTTTGTTGGGGGTCACTTTTTATATTTTTATGACATGGTTCTTACCCCCCCCCCCCCCTAGAAAATAAGATTTTCCAAATTTGAGGATTTTTTCTTTAGTTTCATTGATAAGTGCTAAGGGAAGGGAAAAATGACTTCCATGGGAACCTCTGCAATTTTTGGCAGTAGTGGGCTGAATAAAGTAAACATACCACTCAATGCCTTTTTGTATGCTCTTTCCAAATATAATAAACATTTTTGTAAGAAATGAATTTTACCCCCCACCCCTATATATACCAATTCAGGGCATATATTTGCACAATAGGGCATGGGTGTGGGGGGAAAGTTTAAACTTATCTCTCATTTACATAAGAAGTAAAATTTACCCCTATCCCCCTAATGTGCAAATGTATACCCTGAATTGGTATATATAGGGGTGGGGGTAAAATTCATTTCTGACAAAATGATTATTATATTTGGAAAGAGTATAAAAAGGCTACTATGAATAATGAAAAATTACCCAATTTTCTTTAGTATATTTTTACCTTTATGGTACTATATGCCTCACTGTTGTTTTCACTTGATTTGGGAAAATTGGCTCTACCTTTGCCCCCCCCCCCTAGGATTTTGACAAATTAAACCACTGGATATAGTCTTAGGCAATAAACCTATACAGAAATTAAAAAATTCATTTTTCACAGATTAGCTTTATTTGACATTGTGTAGGCTATAAACTGTTGATGAGAAATAAGCACAAAACATGATGACACACCAATAAAATGGCACTAGGCTATGACACAATTGTGACAACAGCAACTACTATATTTGGATTGGAGAGACCAATGAATAAAAAATATAAATGTTGTTTCTTTTTTTCTTGGTAAAATTCTCCTTGAGTTACTTTTACCTATCTTGGAAAGGGGTGAGGTTAGGAAAATGAAACTTTCAGGGATGGGTCTACAGGCTAAAATATGGGTAAAGTTCTATGAAATCATATTATTGAGTTAGGACTAATGTGAATACACAATTCAATGCATTTTTTTAAGCTGATTACAAATATAATAAGCATTTTTGTCGGAAATGAATTTCAGCCCCCCCCCCCGATATAGGCTATCCCTAACATAACCTAACCTAACCCTGTATTGGCCTATATAGGGGGGGGGGCTAAAATTCATTTCCGAAAGAAATGCTTATTATATTCATAATCAGCATAAAAAAAGGCATTGAATCATGTATTCACTTTAGTCCTAACCCAATAATATGATTTCATAGAACTTTACCAAAATATGTCCTGGGAAGGTATTTTGAAGTACGAAGTACTTATCTCCTTTCCTTCTCTCTCTAGAGGATCCTGAAATTTGCCTACATGACAGGTCTATACCTACTGAAATTTTGACTAAACAACATTTTACCTTAATTTTCAGTTATAAGATTCTTTTTCTCTGGCTTTAGTTCTGAAAATGCAATTCTGTTATTTGAGTAGTATTTTAAGCCATATCAATTTTAATTTTCAAAATTTAGGAAATGTATTTGCATATCTTTAAAAATCTATATATCAGGATTGAGCAAAGTTGTGAAGCTAAAAACAATTTTGTTAAACTTCCTTTTAAGCTGAAGATTTATATTACAAGGTTTCACTTTTATAACACACAGATTTTTAAAGGTCATCAAAGGTCAGGACCCTCTAGAGGGAGAAGGAGTGGAGGTAGGTACTTCAAAATACCTTCCCGGGACATACTTTAGCTATCTACATACTTTTCCTTATCTGATTTCTGCCCTATACTAGCCTGCATCTTTACTGTGCTTTCAACAAATTATTTTCCCTAGCCTACTATATGGATTTTATTTACCCAAAAGACTAGAATTCGAGCTGAAATCTGCCTACTCCACATGGAATGGATAAGCTTACACATTCCTACGATAATCTTGCAAGAGATAGTCAAAAACAGGGCACAGCATTCATAACTTTCCTCAGTATATTGTCTAGGCTACTACTACCACTTAAACATCCAGATAGTTCCTATCTGAATAGATATAAGGATTATGAAATGTATTTTATTTAAAGATAGCGAACAATGCTGGCTATGAATAACACAAAATTAGTGGAAAAGAATTAATATTTTCGTGAGTGGCGAACAAACTCCGTCCCCCAAGTTATTCCCAAGGTACTGTATATAGTAATTTGGAAGAAATAAATACACATTGTGTGTGTCTTTCAATTTACCCTAACTCCCCGCACCTGACACTCCAACCTAAAATTGAGTCGAAACTATACTATTCCCAAAATATTTTAAATTATTTGAAAAATTGAGTCCATGTGATTTGATTAAATAAACATATCATTTATAGAGTACACTTTTGGGAGGCTCTTGTAATGTTGGCCTAGCAAAAGTATCCGTAAGAGCTCGCTCGAAATAAAACTACTTAGGAACAGAGAGTTTTTCCCCCACTTTAAGACACCTCACCCCACTCCCAAAAAATGATATAATATTCTCAGCCCAAAGAAAGATCTCGGAATGGTTCAAAATAATCAGGCGCCCAATACCAGCCATCCCCACCAATATAAAGCCTATGTGTAAACATGAAGCAACTTGCATTATCTGTGACCCTTGTCCTTGATTGTGGGGGATCAGGCCACCCCTGAAAACTCATTTATTTAAACTTTCCAGTATTTTTGTAAGATAACTTTCTCAAATTTTTGGATGTCTCTGAGGTCGTGAGGGGTGGGTAGGAAAAAATATGAAAGGAGGGACGCTGGTTACCCTCTAAGAGCTTAAAACTCTTAAAAAAGACACTAAAACTTTTAATTTATAATTTAAATGATATTGCAGATATCACCGTATAGTGTCTTTTGCACCAACATTTAAGTTTATGCTTAATATCCTTAAATATTCCTTAGATATTTCAGATTCACTATTTTGATTACTTGGATGTACATATCGTCTATTGCTTTATTTTGTCAGACTCCTCAACATTCTCTGAAAGCTCCAACTCGATACACTTAGGTGTTCCTGAGATATTGCAAATACGTAATTTTGACAACCTAAATACATATAGTATCTGTTGATTTAGTTTAACATACTCCTCAGCATTTCCTGAACGTTTCAAGTTAATACCCTTAGCCGTTCCTGGTAGTTTGCAGATATGCTTTTTTGACAACCTGGATACGTTTAACGTCTCTTGATATGCTTCACCATCACAGTCAACATTCTCTTAAAGTTTCAACTTAATAACCTTAACCGTTCCCGAGATATTGCAGATGTGACCTTTTGACAACCTGAATACTCAGTGTCGTTTGATTTAATTTAAAATCCTCCTCAGCTTTCCTCCGGAAGTTCAAACTTGATACCTTTAACCATTTCTGAAATACTATGCCTATTTGGATCCATATGAAGTCTTTCGATTTCATTAAATATTCCCCTCAAATTTCTCTGAGTTTCAAATTAATACCTACAGCCCATCTTGAGAAATTGTATGTACGCCTTTATGGCAACTTGGATGCACAAGCTGTGGCTGTTTTAGGCCTGTGTAGGGGAATAGCTGCCCCCCTCCCCCAGTTTTCCAAAATATGACAATAAATTTCTATTATGTTATATAAAAGGTAAATCCTGCCCCCCCCCAGATTCTGATGCATAGAACGACTACACTGCGCATAGTGTATTCTCGTTTAGTTCAACACCCCCTAAAAATTTCAACTTACATAATTTAAAACCCTTGCCTCGGTGTCAGCGAGGGGGGGGGGGAGAGGTCATGTTATTCCTGGAGGCCTATTTATTGGACCTTACGACAATTTAGAAAAAAATAGCTATCTCAATTGCTGATCGTATGTCTTTGGGAGTTACCGGATGGGTAGCTAAAAGGGCGTAGGAGGAGGACTAGTTTCCCAGTAAAGTAGAACAGAGATTGTGATTAAAAAATGAAAAAAAAGTTTCTGCTCATTTGGTGAGCAAGAAAAATAAAACGAGGAATTAATACCCAGTTGATAGGCTCGTGCTTAATTATGACAGAGCTATTAGCACTAAACTTTCTACAATGTATTTCATACATGACATCAATCACTGAAAAAGGCAACACCCTTTAGCTACTTTGATGTTTTTGGCACTAAAACAAGATTTTTAAAGCTTCTTATCATGGTTGCAGTGACAGGAGCAGCCTAGTAAAGAGCAAACCATAGCCCAAAGTAACCAAAAGTTTATAAACACCTTTTAAAAATATAGTCTAGTGCCAAAAATTGCCATTTTTGGCTGATTCAGAAACGACAACAATTATTTCGATTAATCTTAACAGTAAAATGTTATTTTGAAAACAAATTTGCAGGCGCTTTTAAAAGAGCCTGAAACCCCTCGAAAACGGCACCGCAGCAAAAGGAAATAGTACACCAGAAGAGACTATCCTTACCAATACAGAATGTGGTTAAGAGAAACTCACATCTAGCAGTGTTTTGGACAAGGTTTCACTGGCAAAAAGAATTAGAATGTTCGATGTGGTTCTAACAGCTTTGGTGGTACATTCTAGGATTGCTTATTCCTTTGCAAACTTCCTTGGCTGCGAGGTAAACTTTCTTAGTTATCAAACGAAAAAAAACCAGTTTCAAAAGCTATCTTCATTTCAATATTTTAACTGGCGTCTCAGTACCAAACAGATCTTTCTCAAGAATTGTAGCGATAATTGAAATTTTGTGGCTATAAAGAAAGGGACTGGGCTTAGTTGCGGTAATAAATATTGACCGCGTCAAATGTAATATCGTACTTTAAAGCTGCGAACTTACACCTTATAAGTTCTCCGATAGCGCCGCTTGTAACGCTAAAGATTGTGCCATCAAGGCCTGCGCCACAGCAATGGGGAGTCAAGTAAATTTATGACCGCGCCACCCTCAATTATTGAGAAAAAATAAAATGTGTAGAAATATAAATCTGACCTCTTTTTCTTTAGCTATCTGGAGATCAGATTCCTGGGAACATACCTTGGAGACATGCGAACTAATTACCTGTTATTAGACTGGATACAGACATATAAAATGAAATAAACACAGGTAAAAAGTAATAGATTTATTGAGACTTACATATTTAGGTGAACAGCAGTGGATCAGTTCAAATGACAACAACAGTGACTGGGATACAACAATAATGATAGAATCGCAGAGCTCTAACGCCGAAATAATTCTATCTGAATGATCCTGAATCTGATTTACGAATCCTTCCAAAAAGCACTTTTACCCCACTATCAAACGTAGTTTTTTTGTCCTGCGCTCTAAGAACTGGCTCACAATTGGCTCAAGTGGCCCAAGGATGCGAACCCTTCGTCCAATAAATTGTTTTAAATATTTCTGATGATTCAAACGTTCACACAGCTCTTATAATTTAAACTTCCTGAAAAACATTGAGTGTAGCATCTTTTTTATTGCCCACTATCTTAGTGAAATCCAAAGCTTGGATAGCACCGTTCTTTGTCTGAGGTTAACTGCAATTTTTGTCTTTGCTGATTAAGGACTTTTCTTTCTTTTTGAAACTAGATTTAAACTTAATTAGAGGAAGTCGCAATTATCTTCAGAAACAAGGAACTTTATTTTTGTATTTTAAATATATTGCATTTCACTCACGGTACATATTACTCTTCCTATAAATTAATGACGTCCCGACATTAAGATTTGTTTGCCTTTGGGCTTTTGAAATGTTCGAAACTTATGAGCAATTTATTCTACATAATTTTTTTTGGCGTTGAATTATTTCATGTTTGTATTTTGGCTTACTCTGGAGTCCTAAAAATTTTCTCTATTACTTTTCTTATTTTATTTTACGTCCCAATTTAAAATTAATCTACTGGACTAAGATCATTCATGGTTCTAGGCTAGCTACAATGCTAAAGATTTTTTTCTATATCTAACACTGATTACTTTTACATTTCCAACAAGGTTTGGTCTATTCTACCTTCACATAAGATTTTTTTTAATTCCCTTTTTACAAGCCTTTGTTTTTTTGATTTTGCTGTCTATATGGCCCATTACTTTCTATCTACGCTAAATTAAATGAATAGCTCGGCAACACTACGTATAACTCTATCTGGTCATCTAACACTACATACGAGAACGATTTAAAACACACAATATTGGGTTTACCATGTTCACTGGTAACATTTGAACACGTTCACCGGGGATGTTTGCTACGCAACGTTAATGATAGGATATTGGGATTTTTGAGTTATCAAAGTTATTAAGAAGTAAAATATGTAAATTCACATCTATTTCATCACCATTCGAGTCTTTAGTGTACTTAATCCTTCTGTTCTAAATTATTGTCCTTCACTCTTTTCGTCTTGGCAAAAATTTTTAAAGCACTTACGTTATGGTTTCTTCATAGGACAGTTCAAGCACGATTGTGTTCACACGACAAGCTTTCTTTAATTGCCAATTGGGAAATGATGCTTCCAATTACAGGCATGGTAATATACTATCAGAGTTCATTCTCACCTGATTTTTGATAGTTCATAGGGTGCCTGATCATTAAGGGGTCGAACACTGGGATTGCGTTTATTTTATTCTCAGCATATCATTTTTGGGATATTTTGAGGCACAAAGAGAATTTATTCTTGTATAAAATTGTTCGTTCTTATCTATTATAAAATTGGTAGATCATGGCTTGCGTCTATTCACCTTTGGGGTGATTCTTAGGTTAATCACGGGGGAATTGCAGTTTGGATTTGGAACAAATTGACATCAAACAATAGTGACTCCTTCAACATATTGTCTTTAACTAGTGGGAGGGGCATATTGTCACTGAGGGGTTGGTCACTGGGGTTAATTTTGGTTTCCAGGTCCATTTTTTAGAAACTATCTCGTCACATTTATGGGATAACAGAGATATAAACTTTCCACAAAGAAGGGATAGGATGGATTCCGCGAGATGGTCGAAAGGAATTCGATGCGTGAATCCGTGTTATACAAATAATTTTCAGGATCATCAAATATCATAACTATACAGTCAAATGGTTCATGTGCCCATAGGGATTATCATGGGCTATATTTAGGTACTTATATCTTGTTCTGTTTGAGGGGGTTCTCAGGATTTATGTGATTATATAGTTCGATAATGCACTGATTATATAGTTCGAGATTCAAATATAATGTTACCTGATACGTAATATGGTTCATGGTCGAGGAAACAATGATCAAAAGTAACTGTTGTTTTCGTAGGCGTAGCTGGGATGAAAATTGGCAGGAATCTATGGTGAGTACTCTTCGTTGGTTGAGGTGTGATGAAAATAGATGCTACTAGGTTGTATCTGCACTGGACAACTCATTGTAATGCTCGATATCCAATATGTCAATCCACTTCCTGTAATCAAAATAACGTGGCAGAATCACACCTTCTTTAAAGTAAACACTCATAGTACAAATAAGTCACGTATTGATTGGGTACATGAATTTTACGCTACGAGACAGAGTTAAATAAATACACTAATATTAGTACACAAAACGAAATTTTTACCCTGTTGGATAAAATATATGTGTGAAGTTCCCATTGGGAAATTCAATACATAGAAGTTTTTTCTAAGTTGTTATAGCCTAACGACGATATAAAAGATTAATTCTTTAACTTTAAGTGTGGTCTCTTATTATGCTTTCTAATATACACTACTACATACACTTTATTTTAACTTCTTTCAACACTTAACTAATTTTACATTAGATTTAAAATAATCATTTAAACAGAGTTTATGCTACATGGTTAATTTTGAGGTCCAATTTTACAACATATTTCATGCCTGCATTGTTCACGCACGTCCGTGCTGTTTAAGAAACGCATATTGAAGCATCGTAACCGCACGGTTTTACGTAAACGATACTACAAAGAGGGAACAAGACATAGCGAGGACGAGTGGAGACCTCTACACCCACTCGTTTTCTAATGTCTTCCCTTTTTCTTGACTTAGACGTTCTCATTGGGTTCCTGATTTAACCTCTGCATTTCAGCTGTTTCCCCGTGTTCTTCTCTTGGTTTTCGCTTTCTTAGTCTCAGGATTTTTATATAATTATAAGTCAGTAAGAATCTCCTGGTCAGGGAAATCACGAACACGAAACATACGGTCAGTAGTATGTTCCACCAGAAATTGGATGAGAATAATCCGTATCTATCATCCACATACGTTAATCTTTGGTCTTCATTTGTAAATAGGGGAATTTGGGATTCTAATGCTTCTTTTATTTTTGTAAGCTTTAATGTTCTTTTATTTTTTTCTATTTTGGACCATATTGACGTTCTCATTTCTTCATTTTCTATATTGGGAATAGTGTACGACGGGTCAATGGCCTTGAAATTGATTATTTTGGGACTCATTATCTTTGTGCTCGTAGTAATTAACGGCGTTCGAACGGTTGACTCTTTAGTTATAAGTTGACATCCTTGTTTTATGGTTACCGTACCCACACCTTGTAACAATATTTCTGTCTTATTGCTTGGGTCTATTCTTTCTGAATTAATATAACAAGGCAAGGTTCCAACAGTTGCTTTTGTAAGAAAATATAACCAAAGATCATTTCTAAGGTGTATGGATATTTCTCGCTTAGTACTTTCTATCACAGCTTCTTTCAGTTAGACTGGATGCATCGTACTGGAATGGTACGGGTAGATTTTTTATATTAAAGGAAATTATTCGAATTAATTATATGCAAATTTTTAATTAGAATTTGTTTTCGGGAACTGATGCATGTTGAACAGACTGTATCAGACGGTTTTGATTCATGCGAAGCCATGATATACGTTGAACAAAATTTTTCTATAGCGTTTTATAATTGTATGATTTTTACTCGTAAATTAAAAGTTTTTTTATATGATTATTCCTTTAAGACACTTATCCATAAAAATATCTTAATCCTAAATCGATTAAGTGTATGTCAATATAACGGGTTTTTAACCGTACTATACGGTTACGTTGGTATTTTTTCATCGACTTCTTGCGGTTTTTTCCTTTTCGGTTTTGCTTTCGGTTCAATGTAAAATTTCTTGTATTGTTTTTTTCACAACTTCTTTGCCTGTTAATTCTGTTTCTTTCGCGTGCGCAGCTGCTGAAATCGGTTTTGATTTTCCTATTTCTTTAACTACTATATGGTCTGATTCGCCATCAGACTCTTCGGAATTGGTTTCCGATGATTAGAACTTTTAGAGGTTGCACCTCGCGTTTTTGAGGTATCACCTCCCCTTCCTTCGTAAATTTCTACTCCTCTGGAAGTAAAAGGTTTATTCCCTAAGTCTTCGCCTTGAGTTTTCAACTCGGGAGATTTGAAAGATTCTTGAGAGCTTTGGGAGGAATCAAGAGTTTTTGCGGGGTTCCTCCACTGTTTGAATGCCATGTCTTCAGGGGGATGGGGCATTTTTTGCACTAGGGTTTCTCTCCATGAAGTCCACTGTTTAGCCTTGACCTTGGACACAGTCATATCATGATCTTGGTCTTGCTGGTCATCCTTGAGAGTTTTATTCTCGGGGAATGTTCTTTAACTCGTTTTTATGGGGAAATTTATTAAATCCATAGCTTCTCGCAGATTTGTTTTAGTTGAATCTTTGGGAGGAGTTTTCTTTACAGTAATACCGGGGGTTTCTACAGCTCTGTTTAATTCCTCCTGTAAAGACAGGGGCCTTTCTATTGGTGTTGCAGGGGAAACCATATCGTCTGGAAATCTTTTGGGGGGACATGGGGTCAAAATTCTATCGGGTAAAATTGGGTTTTTGGAGATATTGTATAATCTAATTCTCCTGCGCTCGCCGACGAATAACTTTTTGGATCTTTTGGTGTTTTTATTTTAGGAAAAAATCCTTGTATTAGGGATTTTTTCTTAGGAATAACTAGATTTTTCATTGCTAAAAATTCTTCCAAATTTTCCTCATCACTGTCATCTTCAAGTCTCGCTTGAAATTAAAGGGTTTTAGCTCTGCCAATCTTGATCTAGGGGGCTCATTTTCTGCATCTGACGAATCGGTAGACGAGGGACGCGGTACCCATCTTTCTGGAAATTTGACTCTTTTTATTCGGTTAATATGTGCCTTGTAAGTTCTTCCGCTACCAGGGTATTCCATTTTAAAGTATAATCGTTATCGTACTTTTTGACTATTCTGTACTGTCCAGAATATTTTTTGGAAAGTTTTTTTCCTTCCGTTTTTGCCTCGTTCTTTAGGTAGACGCTGTCTCCTACTTTGAAATCTATACTCCCCTTGACTTTGGGTTGGTTTCTTAGCTCTTGGTTTATTTTACATTTTTCCAACTCTTGCCTAACTATATTATAAGTTTTCCTCATCCTATTTATGTATTCTTGTTTGTAATCCTCCGAGTTATTATAATACTGCCAAGATTCAATAATCTCGTCATAGGGGATTCTAAAATCACAACCAAAAAGTAAATAAAATGGATTGTCTTTGGTTGTTTCTGAATAAGAAGTGTTGATTACGTTAGTTAAACAAGGTAAGAATTGATCCCGGTCTTTCCTATTGTCTTTTGTATAAATACTTAATACATTCGAAAATATGGTATGCCTATTTTCTATTTTACCATTAGGTTGTGGGTGGTACGGAGCTGTCACCATTTTCTCTATATTAAGAAAACTCATTAAATCTTTTGTTACCTTTGAAACAAAATTGCTTCCGTTATCACTCAAAACCCTATTTGGCACGCAAAATTGTAAAAACAAATTCGCTAGCGCCTTACTGGTGACGTAAGCACTTTGATTTTTTAATGCTTTTGCAAAAGTAAACCCTGAAAAGTGATCTATAACCGAAAAAATACAAGTATGGCCTCTGCTGGAAACAGGCAAGCCTCCACTTGTTCCGTATAAGTCAAATGAGATAATATCGAAGGGGTACTTAGCTACTGGGACCCTTCCCATTGGAGGATTAGGATTAGCTTGGGGGATTTTTCTTAAGTTACACGCTTCGCATGTACTTACAAATTCTTTAAGTTTTGTTATTGCCGCCGGTACGTAAAAATATTCTTTAATTTATGGAAAGTTTTCGTTACTCCTAAGTGTCCACCTGTATCTGAATGAAAATATTCAAATGCAGGCACTATTAAGTTTTGTGGTAACACAGGTATTATTGAGGTTTGGTTTCTATTTGTCTCATCAGTCACGATTCTACATATTATTTCTTCATTAAGATCATAGTAAAAATTATCTATCTCTTTTCTAAGAGTTTTGAATTTATCCGGTAACGCATCGTCATTCACAAAATAATTAATAATTGCTGAACACATTTCGTCCTTTTTTGCTTTCTTTTTATATTTTCTAAGGACAGGGGACAATAGTTAACCTTATTTTCTTTTACCGTGTGCTTGACTTTGTTTTTATTACGTCTATGTTTGCTCTTAGCATTGATAGCGTTAACTTCATTTTCTTCAGCTTCCGACGGAATATTTTCTGGGTATTTACTCAAAAAGTCGCAAGCTGCATTTTGTTTACCTTTTAAATATTCAAATTGGTAATCTAGATCTTGGATTTTCATAATCCATCTAGCTAGAATTGCCATGGGGTTTTTAAATGTGCGCAGGTACTGCAAACTTTTATGGTCTGTTCGTAGCATAAATTTTCTCCAAATCAAATAGCGTCTAAATTTGTCCAAGTAATGACTTGTAGATACCCAGTGTAAGTTCGTGCTGAAATAACTACTGTCGGATTTTGATAAAGTTCTACTCAAATAGAATATGGCTTTTTCTGCTTGTGTTTGTTTATGCGTTCCCTCTAGAGGATTAGGGTTTTCTACCGGGATTATTTTCGAAAGAATAGCGCCAATGCCCTTTGAACTAGCATCGCTTGTGACCAGAAATTGTCCGTTTTCGAAATCAGGAAGTGATAATATTGGTTCAGAAGTGAGTGCCTTTTTGAGACGGTCTACGGAAGTTTGAGCTTTGTGGGACATGTTAACATTTTGGGAGTTCCTTTTAGTTAATTCCGTGAGGGGTTTTGCAATTTGAGTGTAATTGCGCACGCATTTTCTAAAGTAGCCAGTAAGGCCTAAAATTCCCCTTAATTCTTTCATAGTTCTGGGGGGCTTGAGGTTATCAACACATTTTATTTTATCAGGGTCTGGGGACATCTCTCCGTGTGTCACTACTACCCCTAAAAATTTAATTTTAGGTTGAAATAAATTTACTTTCTCAGGCCGGCATTTTAAATTGCCTTGTCTGAACTTCTCGAACACCTTAGCTAATGTTGCTAAGTGTTTTTCAGTGTTTTCTCCCACGCATATGACGTCATCAACAAAATGAATGATATTCTTTAATCCTCTTAACAGGTGTAATAGGGGTCTACATAGCGCGCTTGAACTTGTTTTAAGTCCAAAAGGTACCCTTAAGTATTCATATGAACCATATTCAGACGCTGAAAATGCAATTTTATGGACATCTTTTTTGGCTATTTTCACTTGGTGGTAGCCTTGGGTGAGGTCCAAAGAAGTAAAAAAAATTTTTTGCTTGAAATTGAGTCAAGAATTTCATCTTTTCTTGGTAGAGGAAATTTATCGCTAACTACTTGTTTGTTGAGGGCTCTACAATCTACTACAAGTCTAAAGATCACCATTCTTTTTTGGCACTAAGATCACTGGTGCACTATACGGACTTATACTTGGGCGTATAATTTCATTTTTTTCTATATTCATGGATTTTATTTTTTAACCATTCTTTGTGCTTATATGGCACACGATATGGCTGTTTTGCTACGGGATTACCAGTCGTTAAAATTGAGTGTTCATAAAACGGTATCAGTCCGATGTCATCTTCAGATGCGGAAAATACATCTTTAAAATTCCATAATAATCCGCATAATTTTTTCTTAATTTCTAAGTCCGTAATATGATCCATATTGAATTTGTTTAAAAATTGCGATTTAGTTAGAGGATATTTGTTATTAGAGGTTTTACTACCGTTAACTAGGTTTCTTTTAGAATTTTCCCATGTATTTAAATCATCTACCGATAAAACCTGGATTTGGACTAAATGTGCCCCCATTTTTATTGTAAATGTGTCATTTTCGGGGTTATTAGTTACCAAAATAAAAAATTCTCATTTGTCATAAGATATAATCTCGTCCTCGCGTTGTAGGTTTCTAGTAATTTCGTTTTACGATGTCGTAAACCATGACTTAAATTTGTTAATCACTGGTTCAATCCTCTGTTATATTTGAATTTTCTGCATTTTTTTGGGAGGGACTTTCGTTTTCCTCGTCCTGAATACATAATATATATTATTATTCTCATTATTCATTAGATTCATTCTAACGCAATGCTGCGCCATTTCGACATCTTGTGGCGTCTAGTTGGGTTTTACTATTTTTTTCCATAATTCCGCTATTTTCTTAATTTCGTTTGACCTGTACTGTCACATATCTCCTATTTTTATTTTCGCAGATTCAATACCCTTATTTTTTAAATTTACTTCATCTCTGCAATGTCTCTCAGAATAATTGGACAAGTTTCTGATTGTTCCTTTTCCTCCTTGCGAGACATGAGGTTCAAAAGATTGCGACATTATACCGTCAGAAATTGTGTTTACTGTTACGTTGTCTTCGTAACCTGTTACAATTTCTTAAGGTAGAAATTTCTTCCCTCACCTTAGCCGGGTAGGCAAGCTTTTCATGAGCCACATCTAATAGTACTTTATTAGACCTTAAAAAATTTTTAACTATAAGTGCCTCGTACGGAGAGTTGTATCATTTTATAAAATTTTTTGGAAAGATCCTAGTGTCCCTTTTTATATTTAGGCAAATTGAGCCTTTTGCATTCAATTTATGCTCTCTCACGCTAGTTAAGTTGTGATTTTTACGGTTCCTCTTTTGCCTTATTTCTAGAGTTAACATATTAAATATGCATGAGCTTATAATATTAATCGATGCTGCACCATCAATTAAGGCTTTATAGAAAATATTTGCTACACAAAAATAATTGAATCTTAGTGGCTTTGTAATGCTGTCACTAAAAGACGGAACTACTCTTATTATGTGCCATTTAAACAATCTGAGCGATCTCCGGATTCAATTTATTTTTCCGAGGGGCCCAGAACGTGTTCCTGCTGATGTATTTCATGTGTCAGTGCCTGCAACGGATATTCAGATATATGAGGTTCCATAGGCATATTTAATTGATTTACGTCTGTCTGCCTTTTCCATGTATTATTATGGTAACTTGGATGTCCTGCGTCAGTGCCGCTTGCTGGCGCTGACTGCCAATGCCATTGAATCGCAAAGTTTTCTTTCCTCGTCGGCACATTCTTATGACTTCTGTAGAGCATTCTCGTACTATATTGGCTTTGGCGAGTTTGTTAGTTTTCAAATCGATAATTAATTTGTCTAATTGGGGGAGGGTTATACAAATTTGTTTGATACGCCCTTCAAGGTACTGATTGGCACAATCTCCCCAGGTTATAGTTTAATGCACCACTAGCGCTGAAATTTTTTCTTCCGAACAAATAGTTGCCATAATTTTGCCTACTGCCGACAGCAATTTTTGGTATGCAGTTGGGGACATAATGGCACTCTCTCGCGATGTGCCCAGGTCGATTGCAAATATAGCACCTTTTTGTTGTAGGGTTATTTTCATAACTACATTGTTTGATGGGCTGAAAACGTACTGTTTTCTGCCAAGCTGGTTCTTGCGTTTTATTTATTTGTGGTACTGGGGAGTTTTCCTTTGAAAAGAAATTGGGACAATCCTGATCGCCCTTGAAGGTCATGTTTGCGTTTGATTCGCCTAGGCTATTTATTTTTGCTTTACTGTGATTTGCGACCATCGTGTTGACTTCGATCAGTCGCTCTCCCTCCTGAACTGCAAGATCCAACGTCTGAATATTTTTGGATATTACCATTCTATATAGTTTTGGGGGTACCCTTGCAAAAAGGTATTTAGTATGACTTTTTCATACAGTTGTCCTGAACCTCTGTATTTTGCCTCTACTGAAATGCGTATATTATCAAGATATTCTCTTATATTTTGTGAATAGTCAAAGCACACCATTCCGTGTTTTACTTTATTTATGGAACTGGTTTCGATAAATATGTTTTAAATGCTTTTAACAATTTGTCCACTGTATTTATTGGCAAGCTGGCGTCGTTGCCTATAGTATGTTCAATCTGCTTCAGAAAGGTGAAGGCCTGGCCTTTTAATCGTATTAGAAGCATATCGACTAACGTTTCTAGCTCTGTTTTTGTTCGTTCTACAAACTCGGCCTATTGGATATTAAATTCGTCAATATCTGATTGAACACTGTACTGCGGGGTAGACTTTGCTATTTCTATATTTTTCGCGACCAACTTTTGCGTTATTAATTGTTCTTCTAAATCTTCTGGCATTTTTTTTGCTTTTGAATCAACTCGAAATAAATTTATTATTTCACTTAACCTATTTTGGAGGAGGCTATTATCTCCTATGAGATATTTTAAAGGGTTTCCTGTAGTAGCTTAGCGGTTATAGGCTTAATCACTTTACTTATATGTCAGTATCTCTCCAATAATTAAATTCAAATTACAAAGTTTATAGCGTAATTAGTTCGCATGATTTTCTCCAATTTCCGCCGCGCCATATGTAGCGATAATTGAAATTTTGTGGCTATAAAGAAAGGGACTGGGCTTAATTGGTAATAAATATTGACCGCGTCAAATGTAATATCGTACTTTAAAGCTGCGAAATTACACCTTATAAGTTCTCCGATAGCGCCGCTTGTAACGCTAAAGATTGTGCCATCAAGGCCTGCGCCACAGCAATGGGGAGTGAAGTAAATTTATGACCGTGCCACCCTCAATTATTGAGAGAAAATAAAATGTGTAAAAATATAAATGTGACCTCTTTTCCTTTAGCTATCTGGAGATCAGATTCCTGGGAACGTACCTTGGAGATATGCGAACTAATTACCTGTTATTAGACTTGATACAGACATATAAAATGAAATAAACACAGATAAAAAGCAATAGATGTATTGAGACTTACATATTTAGGTGAATAGCAGTGGATCACTTCAAATGACAACAACGGTGACTGAGATACAAAAATAATGATAGAATCGCAGAGCTCTAACGCCGAAATAATTCTATCTGAATGATCCTGAATCTGATTTACGAATCCTTCCAAAATGCACTTTTACCCCACTATCAAACGTAGTTTTTTTTTTGTCCTGCGCTCTAAGAACTGGCTCACAATTGGCTCAAGTGGCCCAAAGATGCGAACCCTTCGTCCAATAAATTGTTTTAAATATTTCTGATGATTCAAACGTTCACACGGCACTTATAATTTAAACTTCCTTAGAAATATTGTGCGTAGCATCTTTTTTATTACCCACTATCTTAGCGAAATCCAAAGCTGGATAGCGCCGTTCTTTGTCTGAGGCTAACTGCAATTTTTCTCTTTGCTGATGAAGGACTTTTCTTTCTTTTTGAAACTAGATTTAAACTTTATTAGAGGAAGTCGGAATTATCTTTAGAAAGAAGGAACTTTATTTTGGTATCTTAAATATATTGCATTTTACTCACGGTACAGAATTAGCAACCCTGCTGAAGGGGGATTAACAAAACTGGATGAGAGGAAGAAACAGGACAGCAGATGATCATCTAGTTTACCAGATAAATTTATTTACTTCTGATTAGTAAATCTGATCAAGAAATTATGTAGTACGATCTGTGTTTTTTCTACAATTAGCCATGTCTTGATGCCTACTACAAAACACTTGATTTTCAATTCAAAATCAAGAAAGAAGGATTGGAAGGAGGACCTAACTTTAGAGTAAAGGGTGGGGAGTTAAGGCGAGAAGCAGCTTTCTTGGTATGAATGATATCATTTCATTTTAACTTTGCATTTCAGTTTGTTTAAAGATGACAGATTGTGTTTTTGTCCGTCTGTCTGGGGCAGGTGTCTTTTTCATAATATTAAAAAAACATATACCTTTTTTAAGGGGAGTTATTCTATTCCACACGGTCTTGTACTCTATTCCTCGCTTTAGGTGGGAGGGCAGGGCCTATTGATGAATTAACAGGATGGCTAATGTCTCTTCCGTTGACAATTTTGATTAGTAAATCTGATCAAGAAATTATGTAGAACAGGTAAAGGTACGTTGCTCTTGTGTCGAAGCCCCTAAGGATATGAACGTGAACATGATAACAAGATAATAACGCAATATTTGTGTTTTTTTTTGGTTAAAACTTTTGCTCTACCTTTCTCTACGTGCTGCTAGATAGTCTATTTCCAGACTCTCGGATATTGTACGACCGACTAGGAATCTGAGGTTTTTGTCGTTTTTTTTTTTTGCTTTAGTATATTCTGACAACGCTAGTCACTTATTCTATTGGTATTTATAAGTTTTTGATAAGTTAGAGTTGATCCTTTTATCTTACATGTTGTTAGAATGCTATGACTTTTCAAATAAAGAATTAATACCAGCAACGAGCTTTGAGAACAATTTCGGAAATTTACTGAACTCGTCTTCTAAAAACACGTTTGGCAGTTTTGGGCTGCTAAATATCGAGCTGAAAAGGTTTATAGTATGTATTCCGTTTGTTTTTATATGGTATGGTTGCCAATGTCTTTGTTTGATTTATATATGCATTTCTCTAAAATACGTCTCAGCTATCGATGAAACGGATTAAACGCAGCTTTAGCTTTTCAACCTAGTTTATAGACGGTATTAAATAATTTTGGTCAAAAAGACGGTACGGTTTTTTGAAAAAGATGTCAAAGTTGAATTAAAATCCAAAGCACTATAGAATTAAAACAAGTTGAGCTGTTACAGAAGTTTCACAGCCATAAATTTTTCTGGTAATTTTTCCGACATAGCTAAAAAATACCCAAACAAGACATTTTGTCGGGGATTACTACTAAGCCACCCCTGGATGTTTTTTTTGCCTGTATCAAGTTTTTTAATTGACAAAGAAAAAGGACCATGGACGAATTAATTTTTTGGCAATTCAAAAGGTGCATGTGTAGTTTAAAATTTATAGCTTAACAATTAGCATGCTTAGCATTTGTCAGGTTCCTGAGACGAATTTAAACAAATTTTAGATAAAGGATTTGTATCTGTATCAGTGATAATTTTTTTCTGGTTTAGTCAGAGGTATACAGATGTTCTATCAAAAATTACCATGTGCTCTGCTTCGCAAAGCCCGAGCATGACATCGAAAGGCCTTATCTTCTTTTTTTTTCAGAATTTTAAACATATATACATAAAAAACATTTTAAGATGAAAAGCTCCATCTTCTAGCTATTTCAGCAACTGAGGAAAGGAGATGCAAGACATTTTGGGAGCACCCTCAAAGTCCCAAATTATAAACAGGGGAAAGGACGAAACCAATCTAGGAATGCAAGCTTTACATGGATTGTAAGGAGGATCCAACTTTAGAGTAAAGGGTGGAGAGTTGAGGCGAGAGGCAGCCTCCTTGGTATGAATGATTCATTTCATTTTAACTTTACGTTTCAGTTTGTTTAAAGATGATAGATTGACAAAGATTGTGTTTTTGTCCATCTGCCTAGGGCAAAACGAAAAGCAGATGTCTTTTTCATAATATTAATTTATTAAATAATATATTAAAAAATATATTCATAATATTAAAAAACATATACTTTTTTAGGGAGAAGTTATTCTATTCCATACGGTCTTGTACTTTATTCCTCACTTTAGGTGGGAGGATAGGGTCTTTGATGAATTAACAGGATGGCTCATGTTTCTTCCGTTTAAAATTTTACCTCTAGTAACTACTGGTAGTCCCTAGAACCTGACGATCTCTAGATTCGCCTGATTAGAGTTTCTATGCCTAGTGGAGTTTACTTAGTCACTACTAAACACCCGTTGGGGTTTGCTCCGCCAACTTAACTAATCAAATGTTTTAAAAGCTACAGGTTTTCATTTAAGTTTCTAGCTAATAACTAAGGCAGAGGGATGTTATAAGGTTACATTCATTGGCATAGATAGCCGCAACGTGAGGGTATCAAAGGATTGCTCCGGGGCACAGAAAGTGGTTAACCCAGGAGCACAAGGTTAAATGCACAAAAATGCTCCATGGCCACTTATTCCATAAATTTAAGGTATTTTATCTATGGTCCCTGGCAATGTATAGATGGATTACACCCCCATTCTACCTCTGTGGTAAGATGTATTGATGTATATGTATTGAATTTATCAATGTTGGGACTAAATGATGTGGTGATTTTTATTCTAGTAAACTAAAATGATGAATACCTAATTAAGACCATTCATCTACTGAAATGTGACCTGTTCAGGAGGCAAATCAATGAAGTCCTCCAAATACACAACAAAGAAACTTAAAAAGAAGATATTTCAAACCGTGGTCTTGATTTTCATACATCATACAATAAAGCTCATATAGAAGTACAAAAACTACATTATTGGGCAATTTTTTTGGTTTTTCAGTATTAAGTGGGGATATCAATCTCTAAAGACAAATCTTTGAGCGAAATTCTTGCTTTCCCTGTCGTCACGTATGTTAATATCATTAGCTACTTGGCCTATAAACAGCATCAGCTCCCAACTTTATTAGTGTTTATTTGTAGGCACTGAGGAGCACTCTTAGGAGGAGGGAGGGGGGAGAAAATCAAGCGCTTTGACGCTAAAATATGAAAATTACAAAATATAAACTTAATTCAGCTTCTGGATGGCTCATATTACGCTTATTACAAGATGTGCCAGAGGCCTGCTCACTTTTGCCAAATGAAGACTATGCTCGGTCGCTTTTCCCCGGCCGCTAACAATTTGCAAGTAAATAAAATTGGAAATTTAAGCATTATATTAACTAAAATTTTTAGATATGTGCAAAAGAAATAAAAATGACAGTAAGTTAATTAGCGCTTTCACATGCGTCTATCCAATCATTATAAACATCAATAGGCTCAGAGAGGAAATTAGTAGTAGTCTGGTAGTCTTCGAGGCATATACGACATGTGACTCGTCCAGTATTCCTTGTTTTGTCCCTGGAAAATAAAATTAGTTACAATATATCGTCCCTGGAATTGGTCCCCAGCGCAGATGGTTTAAAAGTCTGCCAAAAAGCGTCAGGCGATGTCGGGACATATTCTGTTTTACGCATTTCATACTATTTTCTTGGAACACTCTCTTAAAAAAATTTTTTCGTGTAGCAGGAGCAACAAGTAACATTTTTACCTTTCTGTCATTTACAAAAAAAAGAACTTTTTTGTTCTTGGCTGGTTTTTGTTATTGGTTCAGTATTAGGGATAGTAATCGTTTTCTGGACAAACTTTTCAATATTTTAAAAAGAGCAGTACATCCAGTTGAAGAAAAACATTAAAGAATCAGTTCAAATACCTTACTCGGGTAAAGATGAGCATTTGTGTGGGTCTTGGTAAATCTATGTTTATTAAGAACTGTTGCTTAAGCAAAGAAACTGGTAAGAAGGAGGAAAGAACAATTACTTTCTAAATCAATTTCGTGCAGGGTACTTTTAATTTCTCATTCTCACACATGATTTATACGTCATCCTGCTTATACCCCATAAAAACTTTCAAAATGAAAAGAAAAAGGTTGATATAAAATTACATGAGGTTTTAGATTAAGTCTCTTGTTATCAGTACCTGAGAGAAGAAGAGAAAGAAAAGAACAGACCAAAGCAAAGAAAGAAGCAAGATGACAAGTAAAGGAAGAAGGAAAAAGAGTAATTCGATCATTTAGTCACAGTAGCTAAATCGTTTTATTTTTTTTCAATAAAGAAAGTGTTGACAGTAAATATATTAACTGAACTGGGTACCCGAGAATAGCTTGTCAATCACATAATAACTGATCAAATCTGTGAGTAATCGAAAGAAGAAGAGTCCTACGAGCTGTACTACAGAAATTTGGAAATAATTTGTTATACACCATAAATTTTAGAGAAGAGTAGACAAACTGGAAATGTGTTTTTCTTTGTTATTCAAAAGCTATAAACAGATTTTTTTTGCCATTATATATACAATAAAACAAATTTGATATAAAAAGCATCAATTTCAAGCTATTTAACTGAGCGAGATAAGATGACCTCCTCCTGAAAATATCTTAACGGCGAATGCTAAAAATATCTTAAAAGCCAAGTATGAACAAAAAGATTGAATCAATGCTGTGTTTGAAAGTGTAGGATGTAAATCTAACTTTTAAAAATGTCACACATCACCTTCTGAATCGCCAAAGCCAAAAGGCTACTATTTCTTCCTTTTTTATGAGTAAGACCAGATACATAAAGAGAAGTTTGTTTTCAGAAAAAAAGACAATAATTTTTTTTATGTTAATCCGAACAAGAAGTGCGCAGAAATTAAAAAACTTAAGATTTCGGGGAGGGGAGCAAGTCCCTCCTAAGTACCAAGAGCTGCACTTTCGGCCAGCCTAACTAAGCCCAGCATACATAAAATACCAATAGGCCCGCAGAAAGTCAAAAAGATAGAGCCAGAAAAGAAATGTGTGCATTTCGACAGATTTCTTTAATGTAAAAAAAAATCTGCACTTGAAATGTTATGAAAGTTATTGATTTGTTTGACTTGGACTATAAAGTATATATAAAACGCTATGATAAAGCTTCCTCATGTTTGCTTGGTAGGAGCTTTTGCTGATTACCAGAGTCTATGATGGTTCGACTGCCACCAACGCCAATTCTTTCCGATAATTTTTCTTTTACTTGTAAATAATTACTCTGACACGTCTTTTCATTTACTGTTGCTACTTTTTGCCAACAAATTCCGCTTAGTTACCGGGTTGAAGCTGAACAGTTCCCGCTTCAGTTAGCTAAAATAACCGAAGTTGGCAACCGGATTGCGATGAAGGCAAAGTTAAATCCTTCGTATTCATCTGTGTGAATTCAGGGAAGACTTGTTTCAGTTTTCAGCGGAATTATTAGTCTGCTCTTTTTTGTCAAATGGGGCAGAGTCAGGCCCAGAGGAACGGGAATATCGGGTTCACACTCTCTTCAGTAGGGTAAGAAGTTCCATTTCTACGGGCCCTATGTACCAAACAGGTTTTCTGGTAGGTATAATCTGGTTTGGTAGGTACAATCTGGTTAGGTGGGTATAATCACATTGCCTATTCAAAGGTAGCGTGCAATTTAAACTGTATCAATTATTTTATTCCAGTTTTTCTAAACCAGTATTGTATATAACTTAATTTACGTAGGTTAAACTTCCGGTGGTTAAGAAAGCGTAACGAGTAATTAAAGTATGAGAAATTGGATGCTATAATTAGAATGGTTTTAAGTTGAAAATTGTGACGTAAAAATAACTCAGTTATTTGCTTGCGTGTATAGGAATTCCCATGTTATTTGCTTGCCTGTATTTTGTGTTAAATAAGTAGTTTTTGTATCTTTTAAAAGAGCTTTAAGGGGTTTGAGAGACTCAGTTGCCTGATTCCGTGTGGTTTTTCTTTACTTAGTGCTCATTAAAAACGAAGTTTTTGTTTTAAATAAGTAGTTTTTGTATCTGTTAAAAGAGCTTTAAGGGGTTTGAGAGACTCTGTTGCCTGATTCCGTGTTGTAGAAATTTAATTTAGAATAGTTTTATTCATTTCATTAAATTATGAAGAAATTGTAAGTTAGTAACAATAGCTTTCTTGAATTCGCTTCCTGGACACAATACAGATATTTAATTCAAGAAATCATAATAAAATCGCAAGTAAGTAATAAAGTCTATTGTTTTCACCTATTGGATACACAATACTGAAATTTCATTCAAGAAATTATGAAGGAATTGTAAATAGGTAAAATACTCATGTTACCTCATGGATACACAATGCAGAAATTTCATTTAAGAAATTATCAAAAATTTTAAGTAAGTAGAAAATTCTTTCTTGAATTCGCCCCCTTGGTAAATAAAAAATACATTTCATTACATAAATTATTAAAAAATTGTAAGTAAGTAGCAAATTCTTTCTTGAATTCACCTGATGGATAAACAAAAAAGACATTTCGTTCAAGAAATTATGACAAAATTCCAATTAAGTAACAAACTCTTTATTGTTTTCATGACTTAGATACGCGATGTAGAAATTTAATTCAAGAAATTATGAAAAAATTCTCAGTAAGTAAAAATTTCTTTCATGAAGTCAACTCTTGTATACACAATACGCAAATTTCATTTAAGAAACAAATAAAATATTGTAAGCATTTAATAAACTCTTTCCTGAAGTCACCTTTTGGATACACAATGCAGAAACTTCATTTAAGAAACTATGAAACAATTTTAAGTAAGAAACAAACTCTTTTTTTATCCCACCGCATGGATAAACAATACAGAAATTTCATTAAAGAAAATTATGAAAAAATTGTAAGTAAGTAGCAAATTCTTTCTTGAATTCACCTGCTGGATAAACAAAAAAACATTTCGTTCAAGAAATTATGACAACATTATAAGTAAGTAACAAACTCTTTATTGTTTTCACGACTTAGATATACAATGTAGAAATTTAATTCAAGAAATTATGAAGAAATTCTCAGTAAGTAACAATTTCTTTCTTGAAGTCAACTCTTGGATACACAATAAAAAATTTCATTCAAGAAATTATGAAAATATTTGTAAGTAAGCAACAAACTCTTTTTGTTTTCACCTCTTGGATATACAGCACAGATACTTCATTCAAGAAATTATGAAAAAATCGAAAGTAAGTAACTGTTTTTTCTCTTTATCACAAACGATTTTCACCTAGCTACACGATATAGAAATTTAATTCAAGAAATTATGAAAAAATTCTCAGTAAGTAACAATTTGTTTCTTGAATTCAACTCTTGGTTAAACAATACGAAAATTTATTCAAGAATTTCATGACTTAGATACGCGATGTAGAAATTTGATTCAAGAAATTATGAAAAAATTCTCAGTAAGTAAAAATTTCTTTCTTGAAGTCAACTCTTGGATACACAATACTGAAATTTCATTTAAGAAATTATGAAAAAATTGTAAGCAAGTAACAAACCCTTTCCTGAAGTCACCTCTTGGATACACAATGCAGAAACTTCATTTAAGAAACTATGAAAAAATTGTAAGTAAGTAACAAATTCTTTCTTGAGGTCACCTCTTGGAAACACAATACAGAAATTTCATTAAAGAAATTATGAAAAAATTGGAAGTAAGTAGCAAATTCTTTCTTGAATTCACCTGCTGAATAAACAAAAAGACATTTCGTTCAAGAAATTATGACAATATTCTAAGTAAGTAACAAACTTAATTGTTTTCACGACTTAGATATACGATGTGGAAATATAATTCAAGAAATTATGAAAAAATTCTCAGTAGGTAACACACTCTTTTTTTGATTTCAGCTCTTCGATATAGATTACAGATAATAAATTCAATAAACTATGAAAAAATCGTATGTAAGTAACTTTTTTTTTTCTATTTACCCAAAACAATTGCCACTTAGAAGCACGATGTTGTAATTTAATTCCAGAAATTATGAAAAAATTCTCAATAAGTAACAATTTATGTCTTGAAGTCAACTCTTGGATACACAATACGGAAATTTCATTCAAGAAATTATGAAAATATTTGTAAGTAAGTAACAAGCTCTTTATTGATTTCACCTCTTGAATATACAGTACAGATACTTCATTCAAGAAACGTGATTAAACACGTTTTGAAACTACATGCTATTTGCTTGCCTTTCCTTGGCACCTTTCCAAATGAGCGGGGATTCCCCACCGGTTCCTACACATTGCAAAAAAGTGGCCAGTACGAAAACTCCACGTTTTCAACCAGACTGGTTTTTTAGCTAAATCTTTGGAAACAGCCCAGCCTCTATTTCTGACCGTTTAAGTTTTGATGTTAGTGTTGTCAGTCAAAAACTATGACCTTGAGAAAACAGCTTTACAGAATTGCCTGATTATCGAAAAATGGGAAAAACATCCTCCAAAAGTCGACAGGAATGCCCCCCTCCAGCGCTTTCTCGGTTATGTTGAATAAAATATGCAAAGCCGACATAGCTTTATTTCATTTTTAAGGTTAATTTAGACGAGGTTACGTGCGCGCACGTAACCTCGTCTAAATTAACCTTAAAAAATAAAATAAAGCTATTGAATAAAGCTATATTGAATTTCTTGAACGAAATGTCTTTTTTGTTTATCCAGTAGGTGAACTCAAGAAAGAATTTGCTACTTACTTACATTTTTTTCCTAATTTCTTTAATGAACTGTCTTTTTTATTTACCCAGGAGACGAATTCAAGAAGAAATTTGCTACTTACTTACAATTTTTGATAATTTCTTAAATTAAATTTCTGAATTTTGTATCCATGAGGTAACATGAGTGTGTTACCTATTTAGAATTCCTTCATAATTTATTGAATGAAATTTCAGTATTGTGTATCCAATAGGTGAAAACAATAAAGACTTTATTACTTGTTTGCGATTTTATTATGATTTCTTGAATTAAATATCTGTATTGTGTCCAGGAAGCGAATTCAAGAAAGCTATTGTTACTAACTTACAATTTCTTCATAATTTAATGAAATGAATAAAACTATTCTAAATTAAATTTCTACAACACGGAATCAGGCAACAGAGTCTCTCAAACCCCTTAAAGCTCTTTTAACACATAAAAAAACTACTTATTTAAAACAAAAACTTCGTTTTTAATGAGCACTAAGTAAAGAAAAACCACACGGAATCAGGCAACTGAGTCTCTCAAACCCCTTAAAGCTCTTTTAAAAGATACAAAAACTACTTATTTAAAACAAAATACAGGCAAGCAAATAACATGGGATTTCCTATACACGCAAGCAAATAACTGAGTTATTTTTACGTCACAATTTTCAACTTAAAACCATTCTAATTATAGCATCCCATTTCTCATACTTTAATTACTCGTTACGCTTTCTTAACCACCGGAAGTTTAGCCTACGTAAATTAAGTTATAGACAATACTGGTTTAGAAAAACTGGAATAAAATAATTGATACAGTTTAAATTGCACGCTACCTTTGAATAGGCAATGTGATTATACCCACCTAACCAGATTGTACCTACCAAACCAGATTATACCTACCAGAAAACCTGTTTGGTACATAGGGCCCGTAGAAATGGAACTTCTTACCCTACTCTCTTCCTCGAAATATCCACTCGACTAATAAATTAGTCGTAAAAATGCGGGTCAAACGGCTACTCTTAAAACGCTAAAAAATATTTCTCGACTCGTAAATCGGACTTGAATAACCTCCTCCTCCAAACGACAATTCTTTGGGCAAACTTCACCCCCTCCCGCAGAGAAATTAATTTGGTAAACCCCCACCTAGTCTAAAAGCATCTTTTATCCCCCTCTCCTCAACGAACGAAAATTCTTGGTATGGCCCTGAGATAAGGTAATTAATTAAGGCCTACTCTAAGTTAACATGGACTAAATGGTTGAGTATAAATGGAGACACCCTCAACCCCTTCCTTCAATAACCCGAATACACAAACAAAAACCCGACTTAGGTCAAAACCTTATGATTTAACTGTCCACTAAATTCACCAGACCGTCACTCATCTTGCATACCTTGCATATCTCATCAGCCAAAAATCGGATTTCGGATTCTTTACTATGAATAAAGCAAAAATGAAGTTTAAAGTCATTTAAACATTTTGAGAATCCTCAAAACTCTTCTCAGAATCTAAAAAATGTCTAAATCGATTTAAAATGAATTTTTGATTCATTTAAAATAAAGATAACGTGCTCTTATCGAAAATACATTTACAGTGTAAAAGATAAAGTTTTCTTAGGAACAGAGGGACAAGAAAAATAACAGGGCGTAGTGTATTGAATACCATAGTTGCCACCCAAGCGATTTGTTGCCACTTCTACTCACTTTGCTTTGCTACTGACAATATTTCTTTTTGTAGTAATTATGTTGCGGAGCAACACTACTCTTTTACAGCGTTTTTTCCCTCGTGATCAGCGGTATGTAGCTCCGAGGTAGTAAAATACAAACTCAAAATTTTTTCCTAAGTCAGGGAAACGTAAAATGATGCAGAAAAGTCCCAGAAGTTTTGCAAAAAAAAAGAAACTTTTTTTTCCTCGTGTTGTATATATAGCCAAAACAGAACAACCTAGCTACGAAAGTGAAAATTTTGTGGCAAGCAAAGTAGTAGGGCGAAGTGTATTGAATACCGTAGTTTCCACCCAAGCGATTTGTTGCCACTTCTACTCACTTTGCTTTGCTACTGACAACATTTCTTTTTGTAGTAATTATGTTGCGGAACAACACTACTGCTTTTACAAGTTTTTTCCTCGTAATCAGCGGCATGCAGCTCCGAGATAGTAAAATACAAACTAAAAATTTTTTCCTCAGTCAGGGAATCGTAAAATGGTACATAAGTTTTGCAAAAAAAGAAACTTTTTTTTCCTCGTGTTGTACATATAGCCAAAAGAGAACAACCTAGCTACGAAAGTGAACTTTTTCAGAACAATCTTATGTTGTACCCCAAGAGAACATTGAATTTTCTCTCTGAAAACTGGACAACGAAGTTCCGTACCCTTCTATATTTCTTGAAAAAAAAAGTCGATCTCGAGTGCCAAATTCCGATTTTTGGGTTGTTTTCTAAATTTTTTATTTGATACCCTTTTGTATTTCAATCAAGTAATATTATGTAAAAGTAAGCAAGATGACATGACATTTCTTATATATAAAATGTCTTCCTTTACTTAGAAATTAATTAAAAAAAACTTTCCGAAAAATAAGTTTTTCAAAGAAAAGTAAAGGCCATTTTAAACTTAACCTCAGGAGATACAAATACCTGTTAAAATTCAAACTCAAAACGACCAGAAATTACTATTAAAGAATAAATGAAACCCAAAACGAATCGAAATTAAATAAAAAATAATAGCGAAAAAAATATAACAAGTAATAATATAAATGAATAGTTATATCTTATATCGATTAATGATTAGAATGAATATGAATATAAAGCTTAAAACAAAAAAAAATATTTTGCTATTGAAGTATAAATGAAAATTAAAACTAAAAGAAATTAAATAAAAAGTCAGTGCGAAAAAAACGTACAATATTTATTAATGTAAATTAATAAATAGATCTTAAAATGAGGGAAACTTAGATTAAATATGTGAATCAAGTTTGAATTAAATGAAAATAAATATAAACAAGAGTTTGGGTATCGTATCACTGCAGAAGCCTCAAACCTACTGCGTCAGTGGCGCTTTACTGAAAACAATTCTTTGAAATATTTTCACTTTTGTAACTTTAAGAAATCAAAAATTAATTAAGATTTTAGGGAATAAATATCAGCATATGTATATTAAATTAACAATGCACATTTTTTATTTTGCATTGATTTTTTATTTAATTTCTGTTCGTTTTAAGTTTCATTTATACTTTAATAGCAAAATATTTATTTTCTTTTTAAGCTAGATTTTCATATTCAATCTAAGCATTACTCCCTTTAAGATCTAGTTTTTCATTTATATTATTACTCGCTGTATGTTTTCTCCTATGATTGTTTATTTTATTTCTGTTCGTTTTGGGTTTTATGTATTCTTTAATAGTAATTTCTGGTCATTTTGAGTTTCAATTTTAACAGGCATTTGTATCTCGTGAGGTTAAGTTCTAAAATGACCTTTACTTTTATTTGAAAACTTATTTTTCGGAAAGTTTTTTTTTAATTAATTTTTGTTCGTTTTTGATTGCAAAAAGTTTCAAGTTTTTTTTGGCATGGGGGGGGGGTGCTTACTGTCCGATTATTCTTGAATTTAAAAAACGGATCTAGAACTTTCAATTTAAATCGAATGAGGCTTTTATCAAAGTCTATACGATTACCTCTTTGATAAAAACCTTATACATGAACAATAGACAGCTTGCATAACTTGTGGACAGCGATTGACAAAAATGAATGGATTGAAAAAATAGCTCCAATAAGGGGGTTTAGACCATTTCACTTGCTGACACAAAGGGATCAAGGCTGCTTGGAATTGACCTTAATAGGAATTTGTGTACCAAAGCAATTTTGCATCTATCACGGAGTATGTTTTTTAACCGTATATTTGTATAATTATAATAGATTTACTATGTGTTCTTGCCTTACAAAACCCATTCCCATAAGTTATAAGCCCCCTTAATAAGTTATGCCCCAGGGCATAACTTACAACGCCTACCCCTGGGCCCTGGCGGGCTGTGTCGACGCCGGAGTTCTTGTTATCAGAACTTTGAACTCTTTTAACAAAATGTCTATCTCAAAATTTTTATCTGATGCATTGAGGGCGTGGAGGAGGAAGAGGGGCTTGTTGCCATTCAATCTCTTTTGACTCTTAAAAAGTGAACAAAAACTTTCAATTTCCAATCACACGAGCCCTCTCTAAAGTTTATACGAGCATCCTTCCATAAGAAATAATATGAAGGATTCGGAGAATCCTTAAATTACAGCCCTTGCCCTGAGGGCTTTGGGGGAGTTGTAATCCTTAAAGACCTAATTTCCAGAACTTAAAACTACGTTTAATAAAATGGCTGTCTTCAAAATTTTGATTGGATGTGTTTGGGGAAAAGGTGGGCGTGAGAGGGGGATTAATTGCCCTTAAATCACTTTCGACAATTACAAAGGGCACTAGCCTTCGGAATTTCCAATCGAATGAGCCTTTTTTGAAGTTTCTACGACACCGCCTTCTATAAAAACCTTATATGCCCCCAGGGCATGACTTAAAACCCTTGCCTTGAGGGTTGTGGGGGATTGTCCTCCGCAAAAACATTTTTTCTATGTGGAAATCAACTACGCTACACAAAATGGCTATCTCAAAATTTTGATTGGATGTGTTTGGGGGAATGATGGGCGTGGGGGGGGGGCTGGTTGCCCTCACATCCTTTTTGACTCTTAAAAAGTGCACTAGCCCTTTTAATTTTCAACTGAGTGTGTCTGTTTTGAAGTTTTTAAGATGATGCTTTCTATAAAAACCTTACATGCCCCCAGAGCCGAACTTAAAACACTAGACGAAAGCTGTGGGGGAGCGTCCTCCTCAAAAATATATTTTATATCTGGAAATCAGATACACTGAACAAAATGACTATCTCAAAAGTTTGATTGGATGTTTTTGGGGAAATGATGGGCGTAGGGGGGGGGGGCTAGCTGCCCTCCAATCTCTTTTGACTATTAAAAAGGGCACTACCCCTTTGAAATTCCAATCGAATGAACCTTTTTTGAAGTTTCTACGACAACGCCTTCTATAAAAACTTTATATGCCCCCAGGGAATAACGGGAAACCCTAGCCCTGTTGGTTCTTGTGGAGATTTGTGCTCAAAAACATATCGTTAGTATGAAAAGCTAAAACATGGACCAACAGTTCTGTCCCCAACTTTTCTTTGGTTGTGTTTGGGGAAATGATGGGTGTAGGGCGGGGGGGACGCTATCCTCCAAAAACTTTCGAGTATTGAAAAGGGCACTAGCCCATTAATTTCCAATGGAATGAGCCTGTTTTGAAGTTTCTACGACGAAGCCTTTTATAAAACCTCACCTGCCCGCTGGGCACAACTGAAAACCCTTGCCCCTAAGGTTGTGGGGGAGTGTTCTCAACAAAAAAATATTTTGAATCCGGAAATCCACTACGCTGAAAAAAATAGCTATCTCAAAATTTTGATAGGAGGTGTCCAGGGGAATAATGGGCGTAGGGAGGGTGGGGGGCTAGTTGCCCTCCAATCACTTTTGACTATTAAAAAGGGCACTATCCCTGTGAATTTCCAATCGAATGAACCCTTTTTAAAGTTTCTACGACAACGCCCACTATAAAACCTTATATGCCCCCAGGGCATATCTTAAAACCTTGCCCTGCAGGTTCTGGGGGAGTTTCATCCTCAAAAACATATTTTCTATCTGGAAATCAACTACGCTGAACAAAATGGCTATCTCAGAATTTTGATTGGATGTGTTTGGGGAAATGTTGGGCGCGGGGGGGGCTAGTTGTACTCCAATCACTTTCGACCATTAAAAAGGGCACTAGCCCTTTAATTTCCAATCGAATGAGCCTGTTTTGAAGTTTCTACGACAACGCCTTCTATAAAAACCTTATATGCCCCGAGGGCATAACTTATAACCCTTGCCCTGAGGGTTGTGGGGGAGTATCCTCCTCAAAAATATATTGTCTATCTGGAAATCAACGACGCGGAACGAAAGGGCTATATGAAGATTTTGATGGGATGTTGTCGGGCAAATGGGTGGCATGGGGTGGGGGGGCGGGGGGCTAGTTACACTCCAATCACTTTCGACTATTAAAAAGGGCACTACCCCTTTAATTTCCAATTGAATGAGCCTGTTTTGAAGTTTCTACGACAACGTCTTCTATAAAAACCTTATGTGCCCCCCAGGGCATAACTTAAAACCCGTGCCCTGAGGGTTGTGGGGGGGGGGGGTATCTTCCTCAAAAACATATTTTCTATCCGGATATAAGATATTGTGGACAAACTGACTATCCCAAAATTTTGATTGGATATGCTTTGGGAAATGATGGGCGTGGGGGGGGGGCTTTGTGCCCACCAATAACGTTCGACGATCAAAAAGAGCACTAGAACGCTCGATTTCCAATTGAATGAGCCCCCTTTGAAGCTTCTACGACGACCCCTTCCATATGAAGTGCCTCTGGAAAAAAAAAATAAATAATAATAATAATAAAATATTGGAGCCGTATGGCCTTTACTATAGGCAACGCTACAGCGTTGCCTCTGATAAATGTCAAAGCTGTCATAACGTATCTAACTTTATTGATATCCTAGAAGCAAATTTCTTTCTAGACTAGGCAGACTTTTTTTTCTAGGTGGATAGACAGACCTTGATCTTTAAACTGGATCTGAAATTGGTTGTTTAAAATAAAATTTCTTCTGAGATTTCTTCTATTTTTTAGTTTATGATTTGCAAATTTCCTACATTTTGTCTAAGTAAAATTTACTAGCTTCGAAGCTAAACTCTTGAAAAATCAAGTAACTTTAAACAATCACATAACTTTATATTATCTATCTAAAACTTAAGCAAAGTATTTCTCGTAATTTTTTTGAAATTAATACCGTACATCATGATATCTAAACACAGAAGCTCCTATTTCTTTGTTTTTTCTAAAGTATCGATTTTGATGTTTATGATATTTTAGGCGTTTATTGCCAAGGAAAGTAAGCAAGGAGATATGTACTCTTCTCAATCTGAAAATGAACTGTACACTAAAGAAATAGTTTCGAAAATTGTCATCAATTTCCTTGCATCTTAGAGGCAACTGTTTTTTGTTTTTTGACAAGGTAGAATTGTTTTCTATATCCGAAAATTATTAATTTTATTATATAAAATTATTAATAATTATTATATAAAATTAACCGCACACTAGGAAATAAATTTAAAAATGAACCGTTCGGTGTTCATTAATCACAGTAAATAGTGCATAGTATTAATATAGGCAGAAACAAAAACAAAGGATAGAGTTTGACGTTTAATTTGAACACACAAAACTTATTCAGATGATCTCTAATTGCACTTTAACCTTACAAATAATAACTTATAGCAATCATAACGCATCTATAAATGTATACGGGAGCATACAAATTTATTAACTGCAAGATATAGTTGCATCTGCTGCTCCGTAACTATGACCCATGAGTCACAACTGCTGCAGCACTCCATGGGCGCTGGGGACCAGAGGTATAGTTTGTCTTTTTTTTAATATAGTTGAATTGTAGTTGAAAGCCTTTTTTGGCTTCAGAATTATACAAAATCAAACCTGAAATCATACCAAAAGGAAAAATGCTGATGTTTACACCCAAACCCTTTCAAAAGGCTGAAAATCAGTATGATGATTTTTACAGAAACGGCCAAATGAGGACGCGAAGTGAATAACTACTTATCTCTGGTTAAGTGATTTTTGGTGAGAGGCACCTATCGGGTGGTTTTTTTTTTTTAACCCCTTCTCCCTTAGATTTCATAAATAAAGAAAGAAAAACGAGCAAAAATGGGGTTTTTATAGGCCAAATGAAGATACTGAAAAAACGAAGCGAATATTTCGAGAGGACAAACGCCTCTCTTCTTCGCCTCGCTTTTATGGTTGTTAGGTATTTGGTTTTAATTCTTTTAATTTTTGGCTTTTATTGATGCATCGTTTCGTTTCGCGCTGAAGAAGAGAGGCGTTTGTTCTCTCGAATTATTCGCTTCGTTTTTTCAGTATCTTGATTTGGCCTATAAAAACCCCATTTTTGCTCGTTTTTCTTTCTTTATGTGGTGTCAGGCCAATTTGGTTTAATAAATTATCATTTTCATAAATTACTTTTATTTGGTACTTCCATTGAAAAATTAAAAAATATTACCCCCCTCCTAGATTGTGAAAACTTCCTTTGTTTGAATCTTCCCTTAAAAAAATAGAAAAAAATACTTGCCCCCCCCCCCTAAATGATCGTGAATTGGTGCCTCTATTTTGGATTATATTTGTGAGGGAATTTTTTCCCTCACAAATCTCACAAGTCGTATCGGCATCAAGCCTTCAAAAAAAAACCTAGTACTTATCAGAAGCGAAATGCCCCCCCCCCCCAAAAAAAAACAAGGCATTTGTGTTTTCCGCATTTATAGTATTATTTTTCTAGAGTGGGAGTGAAAATATACCCCCTTTCTCTCCCAAAACAAATTTCAGAATATATGTCAGACAAGACTACCCGTGTAAAACACATTATCCGATTGGAAATAAATTTAAAACGTGATAACTTACATCTTTACTTCACATGATTTTTCGTGATTACAGAAGGGACAGTTGAATAGAATGTCCAATGGTTGAATTGCTTTGCGCTTTGGAGGAGGCTTTCGTTTACTTTTCCTTCTTCCCATTGTGGATCACCTGAAACACAAAATTGAAGTGACAATTCGCAAATCAATTTTAACCGCTTTCTTTACCATGACCAGTTAATTGTAAAAAATGAAAAAAACCTAATTAAATTTGACATATGGAGAATTTTACAGTTCTGATTGAACAATTTACTTCTTCTGATTCTGGGTTATGCCTTTTATTTTCTGCTTCGTCACCACCAAAAAATTCCCTAGGAGAACAAGTGCAACCAGGAGCGTTGTTTCAAATAAGATTTAAATGGAAATATTTATCATTTTTCTATATTTACAAATTTTTTTATGTCTTCTTGTTTCCCGGAGGAGGCATTACCTCCTCTTCTTACCAGCACCGATGATGTGCAACTCCGTATCAAAGTTTTGTCCAGTTACCTGGACTATGGGAATAGGTGTTGATAAATTAACAGCATGGTGTGGGAGTTTAGGCAATTCTCTATGTGATCCACAACTTTGTAATATAGAAATCTAGGTACAAAAACTGAGCAGACAGCATTACCAGAGTATTTTGTATGGCTGTAGAGTTTTAAAATCTTCAAAATTTCAATGCTTGTATAATTTACCCTATTTTTCACGCAATTCACCTTTTTTTAAGCCTAAATTTGGATCCCCGTCCCTCAAGATAAATCCCGGGTACACAGTTCACTTAGGTGAAAGCTATCATTTCTCCCATTTTTGTGTTTTGTCCATTTCAGAGGATTCGATACCTTAGACATCATTTTGTGAGCCCCAATGTCGGCTGACTGTCTCAAAGGCAAATGGTCCATTAGCGAATTCTCCCAGTAGACTACTGATCATTGAAACCTATAGCAAATTTCTGACTTGATTATGGAATTTTATTGAAAAGACAATGGAATTCTGTCGGCAAAGTTTTCAGTCAAAGCGGGTTGCACCATATAAAATTCTAAGAGATGTCAAACTGATCAAATGACATTTCTTTGGAGTTTTATTTTGGACATTTTCTAAGCAGGTATACTAGAATGTTTTTAGGGACAACCGGACAACCCTTACCTGAATTTTAAAAAGAAAAAAAAAATTTAAACTTTCTAATTACATAAGTTTTTCTAAAACTAAAAATATCTAATCTCCAGCACAAAACAAGAGAAAGTTGCAAGGGTTTTCGAAAATTTCAGGTAAATTAGATGTCGGCTTTTAGTTTTCTGTCGTTTATTTGGATCGCTTACCCAAGCTCTACAAGTTATGGCAAGACCGCCCAATCAATTCTAAATAGTTTGGCCACACAAACTAAAAAAATTTATAATGGACGAGATATAGATATGAATGGATACTTTGCAATGCGGCAAATGTATAGATGGATAGGCAGAGGCAAAATTCCAACAGGGAAACTAGCTATTTATTTATTTTTTCTAAAAAAAATTACCCTTTGTGGCTTTCCGTGGGCAGAAGCCCACACAGGTCCACTCCTTTGGGTATGGAGGGGGCGGGGTCAGTTTTCTTGGAGAGGGAGAAGAATTTAGAAGAATCACATTCCAGGCAACTATATTTTTTAATGTTTCTAAAAAAAACGGCGATGGGTCTTTCAGAAAACCTCAATGAGGAGAAAGGAATCAGACCAATCTGTATAGGTATATTAAGACGGTATCCTTTTTTGTTTGAGAGCGTAATTTGCTATGAGGCAGGAAAACCTGCTCCCCCAGACCACAGTTTGCCCCCTTAATGCAAGCGTGTACAATTATTTACCCCAGCAAGCCTCATGATTCCACCCCAAAATCCTCCATGGTACAACCATGACTAGCATCAATACTTCAAAAAACATGTTAAAAAAAAAAACATACCAGGATTTAGCACAAAAATAGTTACAGCACAAAAATCAATTTAATAATGAATAATGACAAGAATATATCTTATAATCACTCAAGAATTATCATCCTCACGCTTACGGCATTGTTTGTTTTATCATTACGTATCTAATAAAGCCCTCGTAAGACAATAGCGTAATCAGCAAAAAAGAGAACATATTTCTACATGAAACAGCTCGTGGTAAGAGCTGTAAATAGCATTTTAGGCTGGTGAATAGGCCTTGTCAAGCTTTATATCTTAAAATAGAATATAATTTATCTTTATTAGATACAATAGATAATACACTTGCGAAAATACAGCAAAATAAAATCAGGTCTAGCTACTAGACAACAGTCAAAGTTTGTAGGTCTAGTATAGCAGGTCAAAAAGAGAGAAAATTGAATATGAAATAATTTGTGATATAGAACAAATGAACTAAGGTACCTGTCCCTTTCAACAATTGGATATTCAGTCAGCTCAAGTTTAAGAGCACTTTGCTTATTCAGTCTACTATCATGAATAATTATTCGTGATACTGATTATAATCAATTTTGTGTCTCTGAAGGGGGAACGGGCAAACCAAAATCAGAATCAAGACACTTGGTTCATAGCCAGAATGAGGTTTCATTTCTAAGATAATAAATCTAATGATTCTAGCATTTCTCCACCAAGGTCCCTGAATAATTCCAATAGGTCTCTTTTGAACCAGGGTGCCACAAAACAGTTTTGCCTTGATAAAAACTTTTAATTTTAGCCTGGCCAAACCAGAAACATTGAATTTTCCTTTTAGATCATCAGCAATTGTAAGCCCTGGATTTATAAGGTACTAGAAAGCAAAGTAACATTAAATTCACAAGCAACTATCATTTGTTGTATATTAAAGAGACTTAGACTTCAGTAGTAAGGGTGTATGCACTTGAAAATACACATGCACTTTCACAAGCCTGAGGCATGGATATGTGTGTGTATTTTCAAGTAATTGGGTTACCAGGGCCATTTGCCTATTACAATGAACGATACTTACCTTACCAGACGGGTTTTCTGAGGTAGCACTCATTTTTTGAAGGTCAAACTCATGGATACATGTTTTTTTTTTTTTTTTTTTTTTTTTTAAATGGTATTTTTTCAATTAAACCCATAAAAATTTGCAGAAACCCGTGAATTTAGGAATGAAATTCCGTTCGTAGTATATATGAATCCAATTACTAATCAAGTTAGTGTGACCGCCATTTTTTGATCTGGTTAGGTGGGTATAATCTGGTTTGGTTCGTTATTGCGAGAGGCTTACTCAATTTACATCTTAGTGTTAACTGGGCGATGACTTAGTCTAATTGCGTAGGTACTAAAGGAACATTTGAAGGTGGAGAAAAAAAGGGGTAATTAGTGATTGGATAATTTTAACAGGAAATGACTGAAAAGTGTTTTGGAGGAGATGGGATGAATGTGTACTGTATAATACACAAGTGATGATTTGCACAGTGTTGTCAATTTTAAATAGTTTAGAAATAAAAAAAAATTAACAAGAAATGGCTGAAAAGTGTTTTGAGGGAGTTGAGTTGCACGAGGGTTCAGTTACATACGGATTCAGTTACACGGGGATTAGTTAAATGGGGTCGAGTTGCACGAGGATTCAGTAGCACGGAGGTTCAGTTGTATGGGGTTTCGGTTATACAGGGGTTCAGTTACATGGGGGGTTCAGTTGCACGGGGGGGGGGGGGTATCTGCTATAAAAAACACTTCATTCTAAACAAATACGAACTTTTTGAAAAGCAGACAAAAAATTGGACACTATAATCAGAATTATTTGATTAACATTTAAAAAGGGGTAATGAGATATGTTATCTGTATAATACACAAGTGATGTTTGATAAGTATTGTCAATTTAAAATAGGATCTAACGTTCCCTTCGTTCCCCCATTTCTGAGGGCAGGGAGGGGAGGGGTCAATTTTGGAGGGAAAGCATCTGCATCAAGGGGAAGGCTCAGAGACCCTTCGTTCCCACATTTCCGAGGGCAGGGGAGGGGGAGAAGGTGACAGTATTCCAATACAAAAATTCAAGCATAATAGAATTTATGCTCCTAGTGGAAGCTCGTAAAACCCTTCCCCCTCCCCGCGCTAGGATTATTGCCTGTCTGTACCTCTCAATACAGAGATTTAAGTTGATAGTATTCAAATAATATAATTCAAGTTTACTAAAATTTATGCTCCTAGTGGAATCTCGTAAAACCCTTCCCCCTCCCCGCGCTAGGATTATTGCCTGGCTGTGACAATGGATATTACCTCTAAATACAGAGAATTAAGGTGATAGTATTCCGATACAATAAGTCAAGTATACTAGAATTGGTGCTCCTAGTGGAAGCTCGTAAAACCCTTCCCCCTCCCCGCGCTAGGATTATTGCCTAGCTATGATAATGGATATTACCTCTAAATACAGAGAATTAAGGTGATAGTATTCAGATATAATAAGTCAAGTATAATAGAATTTATGCTCCTAAAGGAACCTCGTAAAACCCTTCCCCCTCCCCCGCACTAGGATTATTGCCTAGCGGTGACAATGGATATTACCTCTAAATACAAAGAATTAAGGTGATAGTATTCCGATACAATACGTCAAGTATACTAGAATTTATGATCCTAGTTGAAGCTCGTAAAACCCTTCCCCCTCCCCGCGCTAGGATTATTGCCTAGCTATGACAATGGATATTACATCTAAATACAGAGAATGAAGGTGATAGTATTCCGATACAATTGTTCAAGTATACTAGAATTGATGCTCCTAGTGGAAACTCGTAAAACCCTTCCCACTCCCCGCGCTACGATTAGTGCCTAGGTATGATAATGGATATTACCTCTAAATACAGATAATTAAGGTGATAGTATTCCGATACAATAAATCAAGTATACTAGACTTGATGCTCCTACTGGAATCTCGTATAACCCTTCCCCCTCCCCGCGCTAGGATTATTGCCTGGCTGTGACAATGGATATTACCTCTAAATAAAGAGAATTAAGGTGATAGTATTCCGATGCAATAAGTCAAGTATACTAGAATTTATGCTCCTAGTGGAAGCTCGTAAAACCCTTCCCCCGCCCCGCGCTAGGATTATTGCCTAGCCATGACAATGGATATTACCTCTAAATACAGAGAATTAAGGTGATAGTATTCCGATACAATAAGTCAAGTATAATAGAATTGATGCTCCTAGTGGAATCTCGTAAAACCCTTCCCCCTCCCCTCGCGAGGATTATTGCATTTCTATGTCCATGGATATTACCTCTAAATACAGAGAATTAAGGTTATATTATTCCGATACAATAAGTCAAGTATAATAGAATTTATGCTCCTAGTGGAACCTCGTAAAACCCTTCCCCCGCTCCCGCACTAGGATTATTGCCTAGCTGTGACAATGGATATTACCTCTAAATACAGAGAATTAAGGTGATTGTATTCCGATACAATAAGACAAGTATACTAGAATTTATGCTCCTAGTGGAAGCTCGTAAAACCCTTCCCACTCCCCGCGCTAGGATTATTGCCTAGCTATGACAATGGATATTACCTCTAAATACAGAGAATTAAGGTGATAGTATTCCGATACAATAAGTCAAGTATAATAGAATTGATGCTCCTACTGGAAGCTCGTAAGACCCTTCCCGCTCCCCGCGCTAGGATTATTGCCTAGCTGTGACAATTGATATTACCTCTAAATACATAGAATTAAGGTGATAGTATTCCGATACAATAAGTCAAGTATACTAGAATTTATGCTCCTAGTGGAAGCTCGTAAAACCATTCCCCCTGTAAAATCTGAGCTAATAAGGGTTTTTGACTGTAAACTCTAGTTTGTTGAAAGAAAATTATGGAAAATACAATTCTCTGGTTCAAATGTGAAACTTAAGTCCTTTTTTGGATTGAAAAATAAAACTATATCCGTAAAATCTGAAATAATAATTCAATATTTTTTCATAAAAACAAACTATTTTTTTATTAAACTTCGAAATTTTTCAACTTTATTTATTTTTTTCTTTTTGTATGTATCTTAAAATGTCAAAATATACTTAAGGTTCTAACAATTGTGCTCTACGATTGGTCAGAGACACGATGTGGCTTTCCCACTGGTATTCTATGACCACTTATCGTCACTACCTAGTCTACTGCATGTATTAAATCAGTATTTTTTACACAGTGGAACGATAAACACATAAGTCATATCTTTTAAACAAGAAAGTGAAGATGGAACATTTTAATAGAGTGTGTTCACATAACAAGCTTATTGTAGCATTGAATGCCGACAAGGAGAAGTATTTAAACTATGAAACAAGTACAAGTGGTAGCACTATTGGAAATGTATGCATGCATTGTCATGACAGTAAGGAATTAAATTTCTTTGGGATACCGAAAAAATTCAACTCTTATGATGGTGGTTATGCGAGATTGAGATCTCCAGAGATGATTAAACTCAAAGAGAATGCTAACATAAAAATAATTGTTGATGATAGAGGACAACTCCTTGCTACTGCTGCAGATAACACATTACCTACGGATACATCCAATCATCAGCTTTCGGGTATTAGCATTCAACGGAAGGCTAATAAAAGAAAGGCCTACTCTGCTACTCATATCGTAAACCATATCTTGTTTACGTGCCGAAACTGCTACCTGTGTAAAAATAATGTGTTAATAGACAGTGAAATTGCAAGAAAAATAAAAATGGCATTGTCAAACAATATCACTACGGAATATAAAGATGAAACGATGAAGAACAAAGCACCAGCAAACATTACTGGCATTGATCAAACAGTCAATGAATCAAATAATAGCAAAGACGAAAAGCATATTGAGCCTGTTCATGAGATACCAGTAAAAATTGTGTATGATTCAAAATGGAATAACGATTATTCTACTGATTACGAACTAAGAGACGACAATAACTACAATATCAAGTGAGAACATGGTGAACTATTTAATGGAACAGATTCAAAATGTCCAAAGTTAATCATTGATATTAATAATGTATCATAATGTATTTTTGTATTGATATTCTACATAGCATTATTTCATTAAAAATATTACATTGTTACATTTTCATTATTTTTTAGAGTAAGCTAGCGTATCAAGCGCTTAGAATGTATATTAAAACATCGGAGATGTAGGAAAAGGAATTTGCGTGAATCTATTGTCAGACACACTATTTCCGTAAAATCTGAACTATTAAGGGTTTTTGACCGTAAACTCTAGTGTTTTTTTTTTGTAAGAAAATTATGGAAATACAATTCTCTGGTTCAAATGCGGAACTTAAGTCTATTTTTGGATCGAAAAATTAAACTATTTCCGTAAAATCTGAGCTAATAAGGCTTTTTCGACCGTAAACTCTAGTTTCTTGTAAGAAAATTATGTAAAATACATTTTTACACGTATCTTAAAATGACAAAATATCATTCTTGAATTCACCTCTTGGATACACAATACAGAAATTATAAAAAAAATTGTAATACTTCCCCCCAAACTCAAATTTCCCAAAATTCTACTATAGAAGCTTTTAAAATATTTCTAAAGCACTAATAGATAGTGTGCTAAAACATCATAATCGACTTCAGAGGACACGTTATATCACGGGAAGAGGTTTTGAAAATCCCCCTTCCCCCCAAACTCAAAATTTTCCAAAATTCTAGTTTAGAAGCTTTTAAAATATTTCTAAAGCACTAGTAGATAGAGTGCTAAAAACATCAGAATCGACTTCAGAGGACATGTTATATCACGGGAAGAGGTTTTGAAAATCCCCCTGCCCCCCAAACTCAAAATTTTCCAAAATTCTACTTTAGAAGCTTTTAAAATATTTCTAAAGCACTAATAGATACAGTGCTAAAAACATCAGAATCGACTTCAGAGGACACGTTATATCACGGGAAAAGGTTTTGAAAATCCCCCTTCCCCCCCAAACTCAAAATTTTAACAAATTTTACTTTAGAAGCTTGTGTGTGTCTCTTTGGGCTTTTTGTGTCTCTTCGGACTGTATGTACGTCTCTACAAATGTAGAAAAACCCGTGTGGGTGAGTTGAAATAAAAAAAAAATTAACTAGAAATGATTGAAAAGTGTTATTCTTTGGTTCAAATGTAGAAAAAACCCGTGTGAGTGAGTTGAAATAAATTTTTTTTTTTAACAAGAAATGACTGAAAAGTGTTTTGGAGGAGATGGCTTGATTGACAGAAAGATGTATTAGCGAAGTTATAGTGGAGCGCGATAATGTCTTCAAAGTCAAGGCTATCAGAAACAAAAGTTCCGAATATTTTCGTCGGTTTGCAGTTTACCCACTAATATCAATATTAGTAATGATTCTATTTGAACTTTCTCCAAGTTGATCAAATTAGTCTCTAAACGGTTCATGATAAAAAAATAGTTTGGGACAAGAAAAAAAAAATAAAATAATATCGTGAAATCGCTTTCAACACTCAGAGAAGTTTTTTTTTTTGTGTGTAATTTTTTTTGTGTGTATGGGTTTTTTTTGTGTGTGTGGGTGGAAGTTTTTTTTTGTGTGTGTAAGTTTTTTTTTTGTGTGTGTGTAAATTTTTTTTTGTGTGTGTGTGTGTGTGATTTTTTATTTGTGTGTAAGTTTTTTTTTTTGTGTGTGTTATTTGTTTTTGTTTTTTTGTGTAAGTTTTTTTTTTTTTGTGTGTGTAAGTTTTTATGTTTGTGTAATTTTTTGTGTGCGTGTAAATTTGTGTTTGTGTGTGTAAGTTTTTGTGTGTGTGTAAGTTTTTGTGTGTGTGTGTGTTAGTTTGTGTGCGTGTGTGTGTGTGTGTGTGTAAGTTTTTACGTGTGTGTGTAAGTTTTTGTGTGTGTATGTGTGATTTTTGACCATAAACTCTAGTTTCCTATAATAAAATTATGTAGAATACAATTTCATCGTTCAAATTTGAAACTTAGTTCCATTCTCTGGTTCAAATGCAGAGAAACCCGTGTTGGTGAGTTGAAATAAAAAAATTAACAAGAAATGACTGAAAAGTGTTTTGGGGGAAATGGTTTGATTGGCAGAAGGATGTATTAGTGAAGTTATAGTGGAGGGCGACAAAGTCTTCAAAGTCAAGGCTATAAGAAAAAAAAGTTCTGGATATTTTTGTAAGTTTGTAGTTTACGCACTAATATCATATCAGTAACGATTCGAGGATGTTTTCCCATTTATCGATAATCAGGCAATTTTCTCAAGCTCTTGGTCAGAAATAGAGGCTGTTTCCAAAGATTTATAATAAGAAAAAAATTGTCAGGTGTGGGACTCGAACCCACGACCCCATATAGGGTTGATGTTAGTTTTGTCAGTCAAAAGCTATGACCTTGATAAAAGAGCTTGAGAAAATTGTCTGATTATCGAAAAAAGGGGGAAACATCCTCCAAAAGTCGACAGGAATGCTCCCCTCCAGCGCTTTCTCGGTTATGTTGAATAAAATATGCAAAGTCGACATAGTTTTATTTCATTTTTTAAGGTTAATTTAGACGAGGTTACGTGCGCGCACGTAACCGTCTAAATTAACCGAAAAAAATGAAATAAAGCTATGTCGACTTTGCATATTTTATTCAACATATCCGAGAAAGCGCTGGAGGGGAGCATTCCTGTCGACTTATGGAGGATGTTTCCCCCATTTTTAGATAATCAGGCAATTTTCTCAAGCTCTTTTCTCAAGGTCATAGCTTTTGACTGACAACACTAACATCAACCCTATATGGGGTCGTGGGTTTGAGTCCCACACCTGACAATTTTTTCTTATTCTAAATCTTTGGAAACAGCCTCTATTTCCGACCAAGAGCTTGAAAAAATTGCCTTATTATCGATAAATGGTGAAACATCCTCGAATCGTTACTGATATGATATTAGTGCGTAAACTACCAACCTACAAAAATATCCAGAACTTTTTTTTCTTATAGACTTGACTTTGAAGACTTTGTCGCCCTCCACCATAACTTCACCAATACATCCTTCCGCCAATCAAACCATCTCCCCCAAAACACTTCAGTCATTTCTTGTTAAATTTTTTTCATTTCAACTCACCCACACGGGTTTTTCTGCATTTGAACCAGAGAATGGAACTAAGTTTCACATTTGAACGATAGAATTGTATTTTCCATAATTTTCTTATAGGAAACTAGAGTTTATGGTAAAAAATCACACACACACACAGAAACTTACACACACACATAAAAACTTACACACACACACACACAAACTAACACACACACACAAAAAAACTTACACAAACACAAAAACTTACACACACACAAAAACATACACACACACACAAAAATTTACACACACACAAAAACTTACACACACATAAAAACTTACACACAAACATAAAAAAACTTACACAAAAAAAAAAACATAAACACACACAAAAAAAAACAAAAAAAATAAAACACACATACAAAATCACACACACACACACACAAAAAATTTACACACACACAAAAAAAAACTTACACACACAAAAAAAAAACTTACACACACACACACACAACTTACACAAACACAAATAAAAACTAACAAAACAAAAAAAAAACTCTTCTCTGAGTGTTGAAAGTGATTTCATGACATTATTTTAATTTTTTTTCTTGTCTCAAACTATTTTTTTATCATGAACCGTTTAGAGACCAATTTGATCAACTTGGAGAAAGTTCAAATAGAATCATTACTGATATTGATATTAGTGGGTAAACTACCAACCGACAAAAATATTCGGAACTTTTTTTTCTTATAGCCTTGACTTTGAAGACATTGTCGCCCGCCACTATAACTTCGCTAATACATCCTTCTGTCAATCAAGCCATCTCCTCCAAAACAATTTTGAGTCATTTCTTGTTAAAAAAATTTCTTATTTCAACTCACTCACACGGGTTTTTTCTACATTTGAACCAAAGAATAACACTTTTCAGTCATTTCTTTTTAAATTTTTTTTATTTCAACTCACCCACACGGGTTTTTCTACATTTGTAGAGACATACACACAGTCCGAAGAGACACAAAAAGCCCAAAGAGACACACACAAGCTTCTAAAGTAAAATTTTGTAAAATTTTGAGTTTGGAGGGGACGGGGGATTTTCAAAACCTCTTCCCGTGATATAACGTGTCCTCTGAAGTCGATTCTGATGTTTTTAGCACTGTATCTATTAGTGCTTTAGAAATATTTTAAAAGCTTCTAAAGTAGAATTTTGGAAAATTTTGAGTTTGGAGGGAAGGGGGATTTTCAAAACCTCTTCCCGTGATATAACATGTCCTCTGAAGTTGATTCTCATGTTTTTAGCACTCTATCTACTAGTGCTTTAGAAAAATTTTAAAAGCTTCTAAAGTAAAATTTTGGAAACTTTTGAGTTTTGGGGGAAGGGGGGTTTTCAAAACCACTTCCCGTGATATAACGTGTCCTCTGAAGTCGATTCTGATGTTTTAGCACTCTATCTATTAGTGCTTTAGAAATATTTTAAAAGCTTCTACAGTAGAATTTTGGAAAATTTGAGTTTGGGGGGAAGTATAAATTTTTTTTTTTATAATTTCTGTATTGTGTATCCGAGAGGTGAATTCAAGAATGATATTTTGTCATTTTAAGATACGTAAAAAAATATATTTTACATAATTTTCTTACAAGAAACTAGAGTTTACGGTCGAAAAAGCCTTATTAGCTCAGATTTTACGGAAATAGTTTTATTTTTCGATCCAAAAATAGACTTAAGTTCCGCATTTGAACCATAGAATTGTATCTCCATAATTTTCTTACAAAAAAAAAAACTAGAGTTTACGGTCAAAAACCCTTAATAGCTCAGATTTTACGGAAATAGTGTGTCTGACAATAGATGTACGCAAATTCCTTTTCCTACATCTCCGATGTTTTAATATACATTCTAAACGCTTGATACGCTAGCTTACTCTAAAAAATAATGAACACGCAACAATGTAATATTTTTAATGAAATAATGCTATGTAGAATATTAATACAAAAATATATTATGATACATTATTAATATCAATGATTAACTTTGGACATTTTGAATCTGTTCCATAAAATAGTTCACCATGTTCTCTCTGGATATTGTAGTTATTGTCGTCTCTTAGTTCGTAATCAGTAGAATAATCACTATTCCATTTTGAATCATACACAATTTTTACTGGTGTCTCATGAACAGGCTCAATATGCTTTTCGTCTTTGCTATTATTTGATTCATTGACTGTTTGATCAATGCCAGTAATGTTTGCTGGTGCTTTGTTCTTCATCGTTTGATCTTTACATTCCGTAGTGATATTTTTTGACAATGCCATTTTTATTTTTCTTGCAATTTCACTGTCTATTAACACATTATTTTTACACAGGTAGCAGTTTCGGCACGTAAACAAGATATGGTTTACGATATTAGTAGCAGAGTAGGCCTTTCTTTTATTAGCCTTCCGTTGAATGCTAATACCCGAAAGCTGATGATTGGATGTATCCGTAGGTAATGTGTTACCTGCAGCAGTAGCAAGGAGTTGTCCTCTCATCAACAATTATTTTTATGTTAGCATTCTCTTTGAGTGCAATCATCTCTGGAGATCTCAATCTCGCATAACCACCATCATAAGAGTTGAATTTTTCGGTCTCCCAAAAAAATTTAATTCCTTACTGTCATGACAATGCATGCATACATTTCCAATAGTGCTACCACTTGTACTTGTTTCATAGTTTAAATACTTCTCCTTGTCGGCATTCAATGCTACAATAAGCTTGTTATGTGAACACACTCTATTAAAATGTTCCATCTTCACTTCTTTTTTAAAAGATATGACTTATGTGTTTATCGTTCCACTGTGTAAAAAATACTGATTTAATACATGCAGTAGACTAGGTAGTGACGATAAGTGGTCATAGAATACCAGTCGGAAAGCCACATCGTGTCTCTGACCAATCATAGAGTGCAATTGTTAGAACCGTAAGCATACTTTTACATTTTAATATATATACAAAAAGAAAAACATAAATAAAGTTTAAAAATTTCAAAGTTTAAAAAAAAAAATTGTTTGTTTGTATGAAAAAAATATTGAAGTATTAGTTAAGATTTTAAGGATATAGTTTTATTTTTCAATCCAAAAAAGGACTTAAGTTTCACATTTAAACCAGAGAATTGTATTTTCCATAATTTTCTTTCAACAAACTAGAGTTTACAGTCAAAAACCCTTATTAGCTCAGATTTTACAGGGGGAATGGTTTTACGAGCTTCCACTAGGAGCATAAATTCTAGTATACTTGACTTATTGTATCGGAATACTATCACCTTAATTCTATGTATTTAGAGGTAATATTCATTGTCACAGCTAGGCAATAATCCTAGCGCGGGGAGTGGGAAGGGTTTTACGAGCTTCCAGTAGGAGCATCAATTCTATTATAGTTGACTTATTGTATCGGAATACTATCACCATAATTCTCTGTATTTAGAGGTAATATCAAGTGTCATAGCTATGCAATAAGCCTAGCGCGGGGAGGGGGAAGGGTGTTACGAGCTTCCACTAGGAGAATAAATTCTATTATACTTGAATTATTGTATCGGAATAATATCACCTTAATTCTATGTATTTACAGGTAATATCCATTGTCACAGCTAGGCAATAATCCTAGTGCGGGAGAGGGGGACGGGTTTTACGAGGTTCCAGTAGGAGTATCAATTCTATTATACTTGAGTTATTTTATCGGAATATTATCACCTTAATTCTCTGTATTTAGAGGTAATATCCATTGTCATAGGTAGGCAATAATCCTAGCGCGGGGAGGGGGAAGGATGTTACGAGCTTCCACTAGGAGCATAAATTCTATTATACTTGTCTTATTGTATCGGAATACTATCTCCTTAATTCTCTGTATTTAGAGGTAATATCCATTGTCACAGCTAGGCAATAATCCTAGTGCGGGAGAGGGGGAAGGGTTTTACGAGGTTCCACTAGGAGCATAAATTCTATTATACTTGACTTATTATATCGGACTACTATCACCTTAATTCTCTGTATTTAGAGGTAATATCCATTTTCACAGCTAGGCAATAATCCTAGCGCGGGGAGGGGGAAGGGTTTTACGAGCTTCCAGTAGGAGCATCAATTCTAGTATACTTGACTTATTGTATCGGAATTCTATCACCTTAATTCTATGTTTTTTTAGGTAATATCAATTGTCACAGCGAGGCAATAATCCTCGCGCGGGGAGGGGGAAGGGTTTTACGAGATTCCACTAGGAGCATAAATTCTATTATACTTGACTTATTGTATCTTAATACTAACACCATAATACTCTCTATTTAGATGTAATATCCATTGTCATAGCTAGGCAATAATCCTAGCGTGGGGAGGGGGAAGGGTTTTATGAGCTTCCAGTAGGAGCATAAATTCTAGTATGCTTGACTTATTGTATCGGAATGACTTATTGTATCGGAATACTATCACCTTAATTCTCTGTATTTAGAGATAATATCCATTGTCACAGCAAGGCAATAACCCTAGCGCGGGGAGGGGGAAGGGTTTTACGAGCTTCCTCTAGGAGCATAAATTCTAGTATACCAGACTTATTGTATCGGAATACTATCACCTTAAGTCTATGTATCTAGAGGGACAGCAAGGCAATAATCCTAGCGCGTGGAGGAGGAAGGGTTTGACGAGCTTCCACTAGGAGCATAAATTATATTACGCTTGAATTTTTGTATTGAAATACGATCACCTCCTCCCCCTCCCCTGCCCTCGGAAATGTGGGAACGAAGGGTGTCTTAGCCTTCCCCTTGATGCAGATGTTTTCCCTCCAAAATTGACCCCTCCCCTCCCTCCCCTCAGAAATGGGGGAACGAAGGGAACATTAGATCCTATTTTAAATTGACAATACTTATCAAACATCACTTGTGTATTATACAGATCACATATCTCATTACCCCTTTTTAAATATTAATCAAATAATTCTAATTATAGTGTCCAGTTTTTTTCAGCTTTTCAAAATGTTCGTATTTGTTTAGAATGAAGTGTTTTTTATAGCAGATACCCCCCCCGTGCAACTGAACCCCCCATGTAACTGAACCCCTGTATAACCGAAACCCCATACAACTGAACCTCCGTGCTACTGAATCCTCGTGCAACTCAACCCAATTTAACTAATCCCCGTGTAACTGAATCCGTATGTAACTGAATCCTCGTGCAAGTGAACCCTCGTGCAACTAAACTCCCTCAAAACACTTTTCAGCCATTTCTTGTTATTTTTTTTTTATTTCTAAACTATTTAAAATTGACAACACTGTGCAAATCATCACTTGTGTATTATACAGTACACATTCATCCCATCTCCTCCAAAACACTTTTCAGTCATTTCCTGTTACAATTATCCAATCACTAATTACCCCGTTTTTTCTCCACCTTCAAATGTTCCTTTAGTACCTACGCAATTAGACTAAGTCATCGCCCAGTTAACACTAAGATGTAAATTGAGTAAGCCTCTCGCAATAACGGACCAAACCAGATTATACCCACCTAACCAGATCAAAAAATGGCGGTCACACTAACTTGATTAGTAATTGGATTCAGATATACTACGAACGGACTTTCAGTCCTACATTCACGGGTTTCTGCAAAGTGTTATGAGCTTCATTGAAAAAATACTAGTTTAAAAAAATAAAATAAAAAATAAACATGTATCCATGAGTTTGACCTCCAAAAAATGAGTGTTACCTCAGAAAACCCCGTCTGGTAAGGTAAGTATCGTTCATTGTAATAGGTAAATGACCCTGGTAACCCAATTACTTGAAAATACACACACATATCCATGCCTCAGGCTTGTGAAAGTGCATGTGTATTTTCAAGTGCATACACCCTTACTACTGACTTAGACCCATAAATATTAGATAAGACTTAGTCTTTTGTAAGCACAATAAAAGAAAACAAGGAAGGCAAAGATACAACCACCGAGGGGTTAGCAATTAGGCATTTTGAGGGGCACCTGGATGCATGAGGCATGGAGGCCTGCCTCCAGAGACCCACCGGAGGTATATTCCATATGGCAAAACATGTAAATATATACAGCTTGCCTGTTATTTGGTATCTGTCGAATATTTCAGCACCATCAAAAGCGATCTTTTAAAACTTGGAAAAAATCATTTACGGGTATATTTGGCAAGGAAAAGAACTCCCAAGACTGAAAACAACTGATATGTACCTAAAGAAGTAGAACGGAGGACTGCAAGTTGTTGATATCCATGCAAAAACTAGGTAAACCTACGATGGCACTGATGGTGTCACTTTTTCCTATTGCACATGCAGTGTTGCCACCAGCTCAAAAATAAAATTCCGATTTTTCTTCAAAAAAAAATCCCGGAACACGGTTTTTACGTTATACAACATAGGGCTGCGCGGTGATGACGTAAAAAGCAAGGTGCGAAATTCAAAGTACCGTGAAACGTGGTTTCTAGTTGTTACTAACAACTGATTGTCAATATTCCTAGTATTATTTCGACATGAAAACGTTCTGGTGGATTATTAGGATCTACGACAAATATTTTAGGCCAAAACAATTCGCAAAAGTTCTGAGAAAACGTGTCTACGCATTCACGTTTCATCGTTATTTGAATTTCCCGCCCAAGAATTGACGTCACGCTTCGCAGCCCTATTCAATATGGTTTGGCCAGCGGTAAAAGTTGCCTTTTATAACGTCTTCACACGCCCCTTTCCCTTTTATCATACCTTCTTTTATATATAGAGGATGTACTAAGACGCACCCCTGGATCTTGGATTCTTAATTGTACGAAAAAAAAGGAATCTGCTGCTTTGACATAAAAGTATCACAAAGAAGCACAGAACCATTTTTCCCGACTGTACTTAGAATCCAACTTTCTTGGTATTAAACCCAGACCTTTGAATATTTGAAGAGAAAACTGTAAAGCAACAGTCAGAAAAACTGTTACTGCCGAGTTATTAGTAAAAAGTGCTAAGTAAAGCAACCAACTAAAAAAAATAACTAGTTTCTCAGATATTTATTGGTACATATCAGTAATCATCTCGATAATCACAGCTCAAATGAAAACCCTAAGAAACTGGACAAATGAGCTTCAGTAAATCAAACTAAGCTCGGTTAGCACAAGTATAAACACTAAGTCTTCTACAACTAAGTCTTCTACTGAGCTGTAAATTTTAAAGTTGTAAGAGTAAGCCTTTTGGAAGACCACCTTTAAAACTCGAATTCGTATTAGTGAAAATTGAAGGATATGAATTTTAAGAAATACAAGTAAAAATGCCACCGGAAAAGCGTCTCATAGAGGGGGAAGGACACCCTGGAATGGGGGGAGCGATAGGTATTTGGCAAGAAAAAAGTTAAATGGTAGTGTGCCTTCATGTCCACTAATACATTGACTGGTATATAATAAATTATTTTTTTTTGAAGTTTAGGTGATGTGATAATGTATAAAGTTGTAAGATTTATATGTTTCCGTATTAAAATATCACCAAGTGGAGAGGAGGAGGGGAGGGGAAAAAAATAACAACTACCTTTGAAAAATTTTAAACAAAATTCTTTCTGTTGACACACAGAACATGGTGATGGTGGTGGTTATTGTCTTGAGGTCAGTTTTGGGTTTATGTGCCATTTTTAACATGATGATTGCGATGCTGAAGAGACATCAAAAAAGTGGAACCCTTTCTTCTGGATAAATGAATTCAGCTTTGTGAAGACGTCTGAGTCAAAGCCAAAGACAATGTTGGTGCCGATTTCCATAGAAATGGGTTCTGCTGAATGCATGATATACAGGCTGGAGTCACAGTAACCGTGGTCTACCAATGCGGCAGTTAATGTGAGATCAGCATTCAGCCGGAACCACTGGCACAGAATTCCTATGTCGTCAGGGAACGGCATCGCCATATTCTGCGTGTCAACAGAGTGGCATCTTCGCCCAGACAAGTAGCCAAACTGTATGAACCGCCCAATTAATACTCTCTTTCCCCTGCCAACCGGTCTGTAAACGCACCATTCACCGATACGCAATTCCGATTTCACACCGACCTCTGCATTGGTTTGCGGCGACTCGCGTAGTCCTATTCGTCAGCCCTGGACCATCACCCGTTTTAACCGGTTACTGCTCAGCTTCTCAGAGCCTTTCCTCAGAAGCCACAACAGCTTGACTTTTTTTCATTGATGTTGTGTAGCCATCAGAAGTCTAGACGAGACAAAACCTAGAATACTTTATGTTTGTCACAGGCTCACTAACCCAATTTTTCTCAACTTGGTGTTTCACACAGTGAGCAATCACTGGCAAATCTTCAAAGATGCCGTCACTTTCCGAGCCCGATTCAGTGTCAGTCGCAAAAGCCTTTTCCTGCTTGTCGGACAGAGTATTTTCCTCTGAGTCATCGTCTGAGTCACTGTCGTGAAGTACAGAAAGACGAACATTCGGTACTTGGTGACCGAAAGCAGAAAGTACGTCGTCGGGTATCAAGGCTTTCATTATTCGCTGGCTTTCAATACGAGCTCGCCCTAGCTCGAGCTTCATTTCATCGTCCCCGGGCAAAGAAAAATCGGAACTGACAGACACAACACCAATGGATCTAACTCGCTTGGCCTTGGGCATGGACAGCTGTTCATTAGAATACTGAGCTTCAAAATCCGTTATACTTTCAAATAGACGAAATCGATGTAGAAGTTGGAGGAACGAAAAGTTTATTACAGTACTCTAAGTGCTGGTTTGAGACCGCATCTTCCTAAAAAAATCTTCACACGGTTGGCTATTCATGTCGGGGAGTTTGAAAAGACGTTCGAGCCCAAGCCGTTTGAATCGACGAATGAGAAGCACTAGGGACTGCATATTTATGTCTAGGCAATGGTAAAGGTTTGTGGTAATAGAATTCTCATTCAAAGCATAATGTCCACGTTTTAGGACCCAGGATCTCCAATGTCGAAGGCAGTAAACAACACGACCAAGTAAAGATAGCCTCTCAAGAGGAGAAAGTTTGCCGTCGTAAAGAAAGCGCCGTACGCTTTCCATAAGCCAAAGATAAAACTGAGTTCCTTCGCTTCCAGGAACACGCTGTTTCAGGTGTGCCGGAAGCACGGAGGCAGAGCCGGAGGCACGAAGGAAGGGACACCTGCGACGGTCAGTTATTAGCCCCTCGACAACCACTGTCTGCATTCACCTCTGCCCCTTTTAATTGCCCCTCTGTGATGCTTTATCATTTTTCTTTTCTTATTTTCACGTCATAATATTTATTTTCTGAGATTGTAGTTCGTATATGACTTGAAAAAGGCTAATTACCTGTTTTGGCGGAGAGCCAAGATAGAAGCTAGTTTCGTTTCGAATGAATGTTTTTCGTATGAAATGGTCAGACCTTGCCTGAACTTTGTAGAATAAAGCCCTCTGTTTGAAAATCTTTGCACTTTGTGAATTTAGACAGCGATAAGGGTTTCTGATTGAGATCAATTTTAGGAGTTGGGTTCTAATTATTGGTTGCTGTGATAAAAGTAGCCACATTTGGTGTCTGGCGGCGAGATAAGATCCCTGAATTTGGAGAGTCGTTGAACGGTGGATCTGGAATAGGGACAGAGCGTCTACTATTCCTGCAAGTGAACCTGTTTGAAGAGCTCCTGATTTGATGGTAACTAATTTAATCACGCTAGCGACATTTTGTTGTTTTGTACGATTTTAGTTTTCCGTTTAGGCTTTTGAAAAACGTCCAAACCTAATCAATTAATTCACGTTACCGACATTTCGCTGTTTTTGCAATTTCAGTTTTCGGCGTAGGCTTTTAAGAAAAGTCTAAACCTAATTAATTAATTCACCTTACCGATATTTTCCTGTTTTTTTTTTTTTTAAGAACTGCAGTTTTCCATTTAGGCTTTTGAGAAAAGTTTAAACTTGATTAAGGAATTCACGTTACGACAATTTTGCTGTTTTTATAGCATTTCAGTTCTCCTTTCAGAGTTTAGACTTCTGAGAATAGTCTACGCTTTTCAGTTGATTATATCTTGAAACTCAGCTACCAAATGTGGCCGATTTCCTAATTGTCGAAAAATTGGAGTGGCATTTTTCCGGTAATGGGGCGGTAAAGAAAGGCAATATTTTCGTAAACCTTAGAGAGATTATAGGAATTATATTTTAGTATAAAAAAAATTGTAACCTAATGTGGGTGAAGTCGTATGCCCGAGAATCCTACCGAGTCTGTGAGACAGACTAGGTCTAGTTCACTGGGGCGAGGTCACGTTAAATTACCCGACACTCTAAACAACGGAGCATCAGTGATTCCTAAGAGGAGGACTAAAGTAGACCCTCTTAAATAGTTTAACTCTGAGACGGAACAGGTATTTCAGCAACATATAACAGAGGTTGTAGGTGGGGCTGAGAGCCCGGCGGAGGGGATCAGGTGTCCGTACAAGAAGGGAGAACAACAGAATGTGAAGTTTTTGCCTGAGGCTATTTCTGAAACAGAAGATAGTTAGGCAAGGACATATCAAGCGGAAGGAAAGGTAGGGATAGAAGTATTGCCAGAAGTTTCAGCAAGTATTCAGATCTTGGGTATAAAAAATCCGACTCCAATGGATGCAGCACAGCTTAATCAGCTTATAGCAGCACTAAACGCCCTAACAACTGACATGGAGGGTCAACCTGCGGCAGATCAGCAGCAGCCTACTGCAGTACAATCCACAATTAGGCCCAAGCTAATGTAGCTGACAGATGGTAACGACATACACTCGTTTTCAAGCATGCTTGAGAGCAAGGCGACGGCAAGTGGCTGGCTTAGGAAACATTGGGCTACACAACTGTATCCAGTTCTATCCGGTCCCGCATTGGAGACGATGTCAGGTTTATCGGCGGATACATTTGCTGATTATGACGTGGTTAAGACAGCAATACTTGATAAGTATTCTCTCACAAATGAAACGCATCGCATGCGCTTCCGAAGTGGAAGAAAAGAAGAAAAGGAGTCCCACGGAGAATTCAGAAGGAAGCTGGCAACCAACTTCAATAGATGGCTCAGTATAACATCGCTGAGAGTGCAGGCAGAGAACCTGGCGGCAACAAGCACCCGGCCAGCCAGAGTGGTAGTGCCACTGAAGGATGTAGAAGAAATTTTTGAGCTTTTGCCGGTGGAACAGTTTACAGAGGCAAGGCAGTGCCGTACCACCTACAGGTAGCCCTTCGGAGAGGCAGTTTACAACTCTTAAGGAAGCTGTTTCTTTTGCGGAAGCTAGCGCCCTAGCTCGTAAAACAAAGAAAGATTGTTTGAAGACGGTTAGCGATAACAAAGATCACTGTCCGGGTAAGGAGGGAAGGAAAAGAGGAGTTTTGACAGCAACCATAAATGAGGAGTGATCAGTCATTAAGCAAGGTCTGTGTCTAAGGAAGGAAGCTCGAGCGAGTGTCACCGAGCAGGAAACAGGAGAGCCTGCTTTGTGTGTGATGACATGTCACAATTTGCGAAGAACTGACCGAGGAAAAAGCAACAGCCAGAAAATACGCGGCAGGGTTTCCTGGCTGAGAGCCCGGAAAGGCCCGATCACTAGGACTCGGCAGGGGATGCGGTAGTGCTTCATGGCAAAGTAGACGGAAGGAATGTTGAAATGCTGGTGGACAACAGAGGGGACATAACAGTTCTGCACTCGGAGTTGGTACCAAAAGAGTCATGGTGCTGGGAGGAGCCTAGAAGCTTAAGATATGCACATGGCGACACACACGAAAACCCTACAGCAGTAGTGGACGTACGGGTGAAACAGGCAGATGGTTTACTTGTTGATGAAGGTTGCAGTCTCGGATCGGATCCCAAAGAAGTTCCTGGTAGGGAGAAATTTTCCAAAATTCTTGAGGCTGGTAGATTCGGAAGTTGATGTGCTTGTGACAACGAGAGCCAGAGCAAGCAAGCTGGGTGAGTTACAAACGGATATTTCAGAGGCAAGACAGTTTGACTTCGACGACACAATATTTTCTGGAGGAGGAAAAGCACAGAAGAGTCGGGGGAAGAAGCGTAGAGAAAGGAAGGCCGCTTCTCAGGGCAAGTCAGACGGAGAGGAGGCTCCCATGAAATCTGGACAGAAAGGAAAAAGTTTTGCTAAGTTACAGAGGATGGATGAGACCTTGCAAGAATTCTGGGTGCGGTCTAAGGCCGAACCAACAGAGGCAAAATATTTCATTGTAAGGGATGAGATCCTTTACCGAGTAGTCAATGATGAAGATTGGGACGAGCAGAAGTGTCAATTAGTGGTTCCTTCAGCTTACAGAACAAACGAGCTAAAACTGGCCCATAGTTCACCTATGGGAGGGCATATGGGCAGGAAACGAACTACCCACAGGATTCTTAAAAGATTCTTTCGGCCCAATGTTTATCTGGACGTAGCAATATATTGTCAACAGTGTCATGATTGCCAGATGACAGCCAGAAAACGCCAGATAGAGAAGGTGCCATTAAAACCCATCCCAATCATTGAAACTCCTTTCCACAAAATAGGAATGGACTTGGTGGGACCTTTAGAGCGTAGTAAAACTGGTTTCAAGTGGATCCTAATAACAAGCGACTATGAAAGTAGATACCTGGAGACTACACCGCTTCGCTCGGCCCATTCACATAAGATAGCTGACGACTTGGTCAAGTTTTCCTCTTGAGAGGGAATAACTCCAGACAGTCTGATCAGCAATTGAAATTTCCTCATTTTCCAAGCGACGCAGAGAACGTACGTAGCCCTTGGCAGTAAACCCCTTTGTACCAATGTCTACCATCCGGAGACGGTCGGATTGGTTGAGATGTTAAATGGGACCATAAAACAGATGCTAAGAAAATTAGTCAGAGACAACCCGAAGAAGTGGGATCAGTATCTTCCTTATCTTTTGTTTGCCTACAGGGAGACTAAACAGGCTTCGACAGGTTTCTCACCATTCGAGCTGATCTATGGGCATCACGTCAGAGGACCACTAGATGTGTTACGAGAGGAGTGGGAGGAGAAGTAGAATGACGCATCTGAATCGGTAATCAGTTAGCTGGTCAATATATGGGAACGCCATAGCAAATAGACCGAGATTGCACATCAAAACTTATTGGCAAGTCAGGAATGACAGAAGACCTGGCATGATCTCAACCAGAAACCCAGAGAGTTTGAAGCGGGAGAGGAAGCGCTGGTCCTCTTACCGTGTGGAAAAAGCAAACTTGAGGTACAGTGGCAAGGCCCATACAAGATCCTGAAAAGATCTAGATGTGTGGATTATCTGGTGGAATTTCCCAAAGAGAGAAACAGAGCACGACTTCTCTATGCAAAGCTTCTTAGAAAGTGCCACATGAACAACCCAAGCGAAATCTTATTTATTTAAGCAGAGGCCTATGTGGGTATAGGCCTGGGAGAGAGAACGGACTATAAGGGTGCAGGAAATGACGGAGACTTCGAAGAAGCCCTCCAGACATCCATGAATGGAATTTTGAGTCATGGTTAGAGAAAGGATTTGGCTAAAATCTTGAGAAGATACAGAACGACCCTTTCGGACGGACCTGGGAAAACCGATCTCGTGATGCATAAGATCGATACAGGCAGTAACCCACCGGTGCAGAAAAAAACCCTACCAAGTTCCAGCAGTGAAATGGCACCTGGTAGAAACCGAAGTGGCTAAGATACAGCAAGAAGGGATTATAAGACCATCAGAGAGTGATTATGCGTCACCGATAGTACTAGTAACAAAGGCAGATTGGACGGTGTGGTTTTGTGCCGACTATCGGGAATTACATAAAATTTCAAGGCAGAATTGTTACCCTTTACCTCGCACGGATGAGATCCTTGAGGGAATGGGAACGGCTAAATTTATCAGCAAGCTTGATTTAACTCGAGGGTATTGGCAGATAAAATTGGCATACACAAGACAGCATTTGTGACGCCAAATGGTCTATACGAGTTTCTGGTAATGCCATTCGGGATTCAAGGAGCAAGTGGACGATTCCAAAAGCTCAAGGATCGTGTTCTCAGAGATTTGAAATTCTGTCACTGCTACATCGACGGTACTGTGACCTTCAGTGACACTTTCGAGGACCACCTGTGACATATCGAAATGGTGCTGCAGAGATTGCAGTCAGCAGGAATGACAGTCAATCCAAGGAAGTGCAAGTTCGGAGATACAGAAGTGGATTTTTTGGGACATACAGTAAGAGGTAGATTTGTTAAGCCATCGACAACCAAGGTCGAGGGGATTGTCAGTTATCCAAGGCCCATTTCGAAAAAGGACGTTCGAGCATTTATGGGACTAGTTGGATACTATGGTCGCTTTATCCAGAATTTTGCAGTTATGGCCGAATCACTCAGCCAGGTGACGACCAAAAAGTCCTCATAGGTAGTCGAGTGAACTGCCAATGCAGAACTGATATTTGAGTCTCTGAAGGAGGCGTTGTGTTCAGCTTCGGTTTTGAGAAATCCGAACTATAAGGAACCCTTCATACTACAAACTGATGCGAGCGGCAAAGGACTGGGGCAGTCTTGACCCAGTGGACTGACGGGGAGGAACATCCTATTCGCTTCATTAGCAGGAAACTGACACCCGCTTAGAGTCGATACTCCACGATCGAGAAGGAGGTACTAGCAATAGAATGGGCAATATCCAAGTTCCACTACTTCCTGGCGGGTCGGTTTTTTTTTTTTTTTTGGCAATTAACCATGATCCGTTACGGTGGCTTCATTTGATGTCGAATCAGAACGAGAAATTAGCTCGGTGGATTCTCGCCCTACCGACATATGATTTAACCATTGGTAGCCGTCCAGAGGTTGCGAAAGCTAATGCTGACGCCTTGTCGTCGCGGAAAATATAGATCTGCCGGAGCACCTGTATGGATTCACCTACGGCGAGGTAAGCCGGTTACAAGTAGCAGACGGCACCCTACAGTATTACGTAGAACTGGCGGCGTTTGAAATGAGAGATCAAAGTGACGCGAAATATGCATGGGATGAGCAAGGAATCTTAAGGTTCTTCAACGATCAACTTTCCCAAATCGTTGTGCACATGGGATTTTTCCGTGAGTGCCTAATCATGGAGTGGCACATCAGACAAGATGGTTTTCACAAGTCCGACAAGGAGGTGGCTGATTGTATCCTGCCGGAATACTTTTGGCCTGGGTTATTCACAGATATCAAAAATTACAGAAAGAAGTGTAACCATTGTCAGGCACTCCAGTTGAGACGGGGTTAGTCTGTAGTCACACGTGTGTCATAGGGTTAAGCCAAAGTGGTGCCTCTCTTGTAAATAGTGTTCAAAGTGGCCCTTCCTTTTTCCTGGTCATTAATGAGGCCTCGAAGGAAGAACTCACGAAACCGTGCCTGAGGGGGAAGGGATGTGATGGTTTATAATTTTTCTTTTCTTATTTTCAAGTTGTGATATTTATTTTCTGAGATTGTAGTTCGTAACTGTGTGACTTGAAAAAGGCTAATTACCTGTTTTGTAATCTTACTAAACAGTTCGTAGTTCGTAACTGTGTGACTTGAAAAAGGCTAATTACCTGTTTTGGCCAAGAGCCGAGCTATAAGCTAGTTTCGTTTTGAATGAATGTTTTTCGTATGGAATTGTCAGACCCTTCCTGAATTTTATAGAATAAAGACCTCTGTTTGAAAATCTTTGCACTTTGTGAATTTAGACAGCAATAAGAGTTTCTGATTGAGACCAATTTTAGGACTAGGGCTCTAATTATTGGTTACTGTGGTAAAAGTTTCCACACCCTCCCACCAAATCTAGCTTCATAGTTTAGTCTGAATGCAGAAAGTAAAGGTGTGTGATTTATAGCATCTGTATTGTAAAAAATAGGGGACAGTAAAGCCAGAAAAAATGGTAGATGACACTTAAAAAGGAAATGTTCTAGTCAAGTACATGGAAATTACAAATGCCCCTATTCAAGGGGTGGACCCAGGCAACGCAGAGACATGTACCCCTCAAAAAGGTCAAAAGGTAGCTTAATTATAAGTCCAGAGGGGGAAAATGCCAATAGGGAAGCTCATGTTTTGTTGCTTCATCCCTAAACATAAATTCTGTATCCTCCCCTGTGTAAGTTACACAGTAAACCCAAACAAGAGCTCAGTTAGAACATTGCACTTTGCTAAACCGTTACTATGGGCTGGGGTTTGCTCTTTACTAGAACCATGATATGAATGCTGCTGCAGACTATTCCTGGAATTGTCTTTACTGTATGTCAATCAAAACTGTATGTGATACTGATACACTATCAAATGCAAAAATACTGTTACTGATGCACTATCAAATGCAAAAATCAAATGCAACTTTTAAGGCAGACACAAAGTCAAATCTTGCTGAGGTGACACCTTCTGTAACTAACAAAGTAAAAGATGTTGAAATCTCAAGTAAATATCTGTGACAAACTTGAAACCAAATGTACACAAAGTGGGTCAAAATGATTCTGTCATTTTCCCGCAATTTTGGGTATTGCACCAGTAACCCTTGAAATCCAAATAAGGCCCATAGTATGGAGGTAGTGGGGCAAACAAAGGAGGATATTAAATACTGTGGAGTATGGAATTCAAGAACACAAAGATGATTCACTCAATACCTATTAAACAAATTTGCAATCATAACCCAAATTCATGACATCAAAAGTTTAGAATATTGGAAGTTGGACACTGCTAGTGATGACAGTGGTCAAACATGGTTCTGAAGCATGGGCGCTCCAAAAAAGGATTGAGATTTGCTAGATGTTTTCCAGAGAAATTGCCTAAGGGGTTGTTCTGGGTACCCAACTGAATGATCGTATTTCAAACAGTTAGCTGTACAAAAAGTGTGGTTCAATCCTGCTTTATAGAGCTATAATGAGAGATAGCTTGAGATGGCTAGGGCATATTCTGTGGATGAAAGATGACAAATTGCCAAAAATTGTCCTTGTCAGCCAACCATATAGGGTTAAACAGAAAGCAGGTCATCGGCGGTTGGGGTAGGAGGAAGTCATAAAGAAAGATTGAGGGAAAATGAGAACTTCCAGGGAGGGTGTAAAGAGGGAGGCTTTGAAAAGATTGGGATGGAAGAGAAGCTTCCGTAGCTGTGTTGGCCTCAGGCAGCCTGGTGCTGCAGTGAGTTATTAGTAGTAGTAGTAAAAGCCTGTCATCTACCCCTGTTGATGCAGGCATACCCCCAAGACATTAACTATAGTTGTTAAATGTTCCTACTAAAAGACTGATTTTACCTGCATTTTCCCAACATTGAGAATCAATTTGTTTTATGGTGATGCAACCAAGGCAGATTGCAATAGAATAATGGCGTTAAAAGAGGAGCTGAAACTAAGGCAGCTAAATGGTTAAAGTGGTCTGGCTCCCAAATAATAAAAGGCACAAAAATGGCAGCCTCAATTCTGGTACACTCAAACATTGAGGCTTTAAAGTGAGCTCCTCTGATGTAAATAGTTTTAGTATGACTGCTCTAATTTGTATTAGTTCTGGAAGTTCCAATGACAATACATATTCATTTAGTTCAAGAAACAGTTATTCTATTAGTACATTGTCCATAAATGAACATAAACTGAGTTTTATTAGTCCTATGCCATGATGCTCCTAACATCATGTCAGTTAATGTTGATACTCTGAACAGTGAAATGCTGGAATTGAAGGGTGTGCTTGAGTTAAATAAGGTAAAAGCTGTAACAATAAGAGACATTTACCCAAAAAGCTGCAAGTTTGTACTACCAAAAGAACCCTTGTGCCCAAAACCTATTAGAATGGTAAGTAATGTGTCTGATTCTGGTTGGGGAAGAGGTTTAGCTATCCTATTTCAAGACAAAATCTAGGTGACGCTGATCTACGTGTCCACTCATGAGTACATAAATGATTTATTCATTGTGAGTGGAAGCAACTTAGTGTTTTATCTATACTTAAGACTTACATTCAGTACTTAGTTCAATCTACAGAAGCCACAGCAATCCCTGTCAAATGTCTTTGGAGAGAGCAATGGCAATATTTATACTATAAAACAATCCTAAGGGATTCATGTTCATGACTGAACAAATCAATCTTCCAAAGGTTACTTTGGCAAATGGTGTGAGAACAATAATCTCCTTTTGTGAATAATATTCTTTTGTTAAAACTTGTTCTGGTTATTTTTTTAACCAACCCAAGTGTCTAAATTATTAAAAACCCAATCTTCCCATAAACTAATAATCCCCACTAAATTACTTTACAATGCCATCTCTAATAACAAAATAAGAAGAAAACACTTTCGTTTGGCCTCAGAAAGGCTCCAGACCTATTCGTGAAAGTTCCTTGCACCAAACTCAACTACTTTGCAAGGTAGCAAAAAGCCAACCATCTAGAATTTTACCCTAAACTATGCCCGTGAAGGTTTTTTGAAGAACATAACTACACCCCCCCCCCCACCAAAGAAACTTCAACCTCATAACTTTCCTAAATCCTAATTTACAAGAAGTTAAAGAATTTGGAAAATGTTTCTCAAATTTGAAAAGAAAACATAACTTGGAAAAAATCCTACTCAGATCACTGGAACTGTGATATCAAATCTAAAGTAAAACAAAACTAAGGGAAAACAACTTTTTTCCAAAGTCCAGACAGGTATATCAAGACCTGTGCTTTATTCAATTTTCTAAGCCTTAGAAATAGCCTTACAGCCTCAATAGCCTAAGCCTTAGATACTAACTTCCCAGAACTTCAATGGAATGGAAGCAACACTTTTGTCTCTATCCTCAATGACCACTATTAAACGCAAATTATGACAGAGCCAACTATATACAGAGAAATGAGAATGAAAATATCCTGGACCTAATCATAATTTGTAGACCTGAATATGTGAACTATATAAATATCATTGCACTCAATTGGGAAAAGCAACCATGCCATTTTACTAGCCAACTTATGCCTGAACTAGAAAGAGTATCATGGTAGAAAAGAACTGAAGTGGCTAAACAAAGTTAAATTCAGAGAAACAGTACAATGAATCAACTGATCTTATTTTCACCTCAAAGGTTGAGGTGGTTAGGGCACGTTGTGCGGATGAAATATGACAGATTGCCGAAGATTGTTCTTTTCGGCCAACCATCTAGGGCTAAACGGAAAGCAGGTCGTCCCCGTCTGGCGTGGGAGGACGTCATCAAGAATGATTTAAAGGAAATGGGAACTTCGTGGGCGGGTGTAAAAAGGGAGGCTTTGAATAGATTGGGGTGGCGGAGGAGCGTGCGTAGCTGTGTTGGCCTCAGGTGGCTTGGTGCTGCGGTGAGTTGTTAGTAGTAGTAGTTAGTAGTATTTTCAAATGGCAAAAAACAACTAAGAAAAATTTAAATTATTCAGACAAACCTTAACCCAGAGTTGAGGAATCTGTGTCCCTCTACCATAAACAATGCTTTATTTAATCCAAAACTGAATCAGCTCACTAACATTAAAAATAGAAAGTTCAAGACTTGAAAAAACAAAAACTGAGGCTAGTAAAAAAGAGCATAGCAGAGCAAAAAAACAAAACAAAAACAAAACAATACTACAAGAGCCCAAGAAAAAGAATTAGAGAAGAAGATTTCTAATAACGCAAAATTAGCCCCCCAAAAATTCTGGAAGCATGTAAATGCAAAAATCACTACTAGAAGAGAAACGCCCATTCTCATTAATAAGGATTGTATGTCAGTAGCCTCACAACTAGACAAAGCCAAATTATTTAGCTCACTTTTCAGCTGTACTTTCAAATCCAGACAGATGAGTGCAATCCTAATGCAAGACATAAAAACTCAGAACCAACACTCACTGAAGAGGAAATGAAAAACCAACTTACATTACTTATGGTTATAAGTGGCACCATTAGGGGAAGGGGGGATGGGGCACAACTGTCATAGTAGCAACCACTACATTTGGAAAGATAGTTGATTCGGAAACAAATGGTACTACAATTTTGCTATTGTAGTGTTTTCTTCAGAAGAGCCTACAGATAAATATGTAGCCAATTGCAGATATGTGAACATGACCTTCATATTGTCAGCTATTAATTATGGATGAGATTCAGAGCTGCCATTGATTTATAAAAGAAGGTGGTTACAATCCAAAATTGAGTAAAATAAATAAATATTTTCAAAACTATAAATTAAAGATCTAAAGCCAAACTGGCCTACCATGACAAGACAGAGAGAGAGAAAACAAAACAATGGGACTGTGGCAAGTACAAAGGAATGAAAAGAAAATCACAGTGAGCATTGCCATTGTGTGAAACTAGGTGTCTTCAGTCGTAAGAATATGAATAATCTAAAACATAAGAACTAAAAAAAATAGATAAAACCTAAAGTAAAAAAGAATGAAAATATAAAAATCAAACCAATTTATACACTAATTCTATTCCATGGTGAACACAACATATGCAATTAACAAGGTGCCTCTATGAACACACACAAGCAACTGGATAAATATAAGAAAATGGAATTAACTGTGTTTTCATTCCATTTTCTTATATTTATACAGTTGCTTGTGTTTTTATAGAGGCACCTTGCTAAGTGTATATTGTCTGTGCTGCATCATACAGCAGAATCTGTGTATATAATGGCTTTTGATCTTTTTATTTTCATCCTTCTTAATTTTATATTTTGTCCCTTTTCTTTTTTAAGTTGTTATGTTTTAGATTATTTCTTTTCTTAATGCTGAATATGCCTAATTTTACCTTAATTTAGGCTGAATTCATTCTCTTAACATTAACTAGGCTATTATCCAAGATAGCAAAAAAGCTCCTCATCTATAATTGGTAAATTATCAGTTTTCTTTATTAACTCAATAGCTAAACTTTTGTCCTAACTTTAAGACCCTGTGTCTAAAATGAGGAAGTGTTTTCTTAATTTAGGCTCAAGCTTAAAGTGTGTCACAATTAGGCTCCACTGTTGACTATCAGTACATTCAAAACATTTAGCATCATATACAGTCCAACATATCTAAACTAATGACATAAGCTACATATTAAGGAAATTTAGACAAATCATAGGCAGCGCAATCACGCAGCCTAAGTAAAGAACAATGTGGGCCCAATGTATTATTTATTATTCTTTTTTTTTTTGGGGGGGGGGGGTTTAGACCAGGGCACTTTGTATCAAGGGAGTTGTCATAGAAACTTCGAAAAGGGCTCATTTGATTGGGAATTGGAGTGGCTAGTGCCCTTTTTAATAATCAAAAGTAATTTGAAGGCAACTAACACCCCTTCCATTCCCACCATTTCCCCAAACACATCCAATCAAAATTTTGAGATAGCCATTTTGTTCAGCGTAGTTGATTTCCAGATAGAATTTATGTTTTTGAGCAGGACACTCCCCCACAGCCCTCAGGGCAAGGGTTATAAGTTATGCCCTGGAGACATATAAGATTTTTATAGAAAGCATTGCCGCAGAAACTTCAAAAAAGGCTCATTTGATGGAAATTGAAATGGCTAGTGCCCTTTTCAATATTCGAAACTGATTGGAGGGCAACTAACCCCCCTCTCATTCCCACCTTTTCCCCAAACATATACAATCAAAAATTTTGAGATATTAATTTTGTTTAACATAGTTACTTTGGGATGACAACCCCCTCAGAGGCTTCAGGGCAAGGGTTGTAAGTTATACTCTGGGGGCATATAAGGTTTTTATAGAAAGCGTTTTCGTAGAGACTTCAAAAAAGGGCTCATTCGATTGGAAATTGAATAGGGTAGTGCCCTTTTTAATAGTCAAAGGTGATTGGAGGGCAACTAGCCTCTCTCTCAAGCTCACTATTTCCCCAAACACATCCAAATCAAAATTTTGAGATAGCAATTTTGTTCAATGTAAATGAAAGTTCTGGAAATTAGGTCTTTGAGGATGACACTCCCCCCAGAGCCCTCAGGGCTAAGGTTGTAAGTTATGCCCTGGGGGCATATAATGTCATAATATGGGGGCAGAAATTAATCTGAGTAGGGTTCTAAATCCTATGCTTTCTAAAAGCCAGAATATAATTTGTACTTTACTGAAAAACAATATCTTTTAAATCTTTTCACTTTTAACTTTTTTGTTTTGTTTTTCATTTATTTATTGATACTGATTTGTGGTAGTTGTATGCTTGGTAGATTATTTGATTATATTTTTGTATATTTTTGGTTTAATGGAGTTCTTTACTTTTTTTGAAAAAGTTATTTTGTGGAAAAATTTTTTTTAATTAATCTAATAGTAAAAAATCTAACTTCTAAATAACATAATAAAGCCTTTACAGTGAATTAAATGTCGAGGTCATGATAAGCTGTTAAAGTAGCCAACAGGGTATCTTACCCTAGCTTAATTTAGGCTCCAAAATATTCCTAAAATTTCTATTCAAATTGGGCTAACTTAAATATATAGCAGTTGGCCACTTCTGAAGGGAAGATACTAAACAGATAAAACCATGAGATAATATTTCTAAATGTCATGGTCACTTTTCTGACAATCGCCCCCCCCCCCCGGGTGGTCTTAGAAAGATCCCTAATAACGTATGGTAATATAATACTGACCTATATTTATCAATTGAATTGAGGGATTATATAATTATTGGATATTTTTGCCTATTTAATTAAGTGAAGTAAATCTTCAGTGTCAAAGATAATTGAAATAAATAAGGACCCAGTGCTAGAATTCTAGATTGTTGTATTCCAAATTGTTAAGCCTGCTTTATCAAATTAAAACATGATGTCATCACGGAATGCTAAACGCCAGAGAGAAAGTCCAAATAAAAATGTGGATAAATATGTGTTATGTAACCTGGACCTTGATGAAGATTCTAGTGTGCTAAATTATGACAATTGTAAAAAATGGATGTGTTGCAGTTCTCTAAGTATAAGCAATAATGAATATATTCTCCTAAACAAGATGGAACATAAAAGTGGCTTCAAATGGACTTGCCCTTAGTGCAAGGTATCCACACCTGTACTTCCAGCTCCTGTCCAGTCTGCAGCCACCATTCAGGACATTACAAAGGTGATTACCCAAGCTATATCCAGCATGCAAGCAAACCTGGAAAATGCAATTATGCAATCTGAAAGTGCGCTTAGAGCAGAATTAAGTGCTATAAGAGACAAGGTTAACAGTGTAGAGGCAGCCCTATCATCTAAGTGCAGTGCTGCTGAAACTAAGCAAATTATACAGGAAGAGGTGAGGGCTTTGGGTGTGAATCTTCAGCAGTTGCTTGAGACAGATGTGCATCAAATTATTTGTGCCAAAAAAGATTGCAAAGCACAAAAGAGCAACATTGTTGCTTCTGGTATTGAAATATCAAACAATGATGTCAGGGCTCTCTGAAATTTCCTTTTAAGCAAGTACAGAATTGCATGCTGCCCTATTAGTTATGTCCAACATATAAATGTGCAGTGGAACAAGCAAATCACCAAACACTCTCCTGCCACTTTTATGTACAGTGTCTTCTTTCCAACTCAAGAAACAAATCCTGAAAGAATCATTTGATAGAAAAGAAAATATCCAGTAGAGCTGCATCTCTTGAAAACTTTCAACTGTATCTGTTGCAGATTTAACTGCAGATCTGAAACAAAATTGGAAAGTTTTTGGACTGGTTTCTGCTCTTATCACTAAAGTTGACCAGCTTACTAACAAACTAAACGAGTTGAAATCAGCTGTTAACCCAAAAATTATAATCTGGTTCTACTAACTGAAGTCTGTCTAAAGTCTATAGTAATAAGTTGGATGAATCCCACATTTAAGTCCCCAGTTATTTTGTCATCTCAAATCTGAATTTGCCAGGATGTAGGCACGGCACTTTGGTGCTTCCCAAGGCATGCTACAGTGCCCAACAGTTTAGTGTGCCCAATGATTTAGATTATGTTGAGGCAATATGGTTTAACCTTCATGATAATGAAAATATGGTTGTAACTAGAGTAGGCTGCATGTACAGAAGTATATCTGCCCCAGATCACCTTGAAACTGAAAGAGCAATAGCTAAAATGTTTTATAATGGAGTTATGAATTTCAAAGGTAATATAATGGTCACTGGTGACATCAATTTCCCAACTCCTGCTTGGAGAGATGGATTACCATTTGATTCTTCCCAGCTGAATAGGGGTGGTCTGAATCATCAAGTACCTCCAGACCCTGGCTTTATCCCAGATAGTTGAAAAACCTACTAGGCGCCAAATGTTCCAGAAACCAACCCTCCCTTCATCTTGTCTTCCTTGGAAATAAAGAGCTGCTACAGAACTTAAGTTACTAGCCCCTGCTAAGCAAAAGTGAAAGGTTGAGTGACATGGACTAGGGAATGTAGATCAACAATGGGTGAATTTCCTAGAGAAGTTAACTAAGCTTCAGGTAATATACACATCAACAAAAATCATACCAAAGCCCAAGACACTCCCTCATATGACTTCTTAGATACACAGAGAACAAAACTGGAAAAGCCAATACTGGAGAAAGTATGCTCAAAAGGGAAACAATGATGATTATAATAAATTTGCAAAGGCTCAAAATAAACTTTGTAATCTTACTAAACAACACTATTCTAAATTCAAGTCCAAGCTTGCAGAAGATAGTAAGAAAAATCTAAAGAGGTTCTGGAACTACATATCCAACAAAGACCACAGTAGACATTCAGTAAAGACTCTGAAGACAACTGACAGGACTGAAACTACTGACCTGCAAGAAATACCTGCATCAGTTTTTACTAAAGAGCCAGAACCCCTCCTCCCTCCCACTGCAACTTCTGTTGTACCCAGCCCTATGCCACCTATTGTCATTCCCCCAAATCTATCAAGGAAAAACTCAAGGCACTAGATGCTAACAAATCTGCAAGGCAATACAACATTCACCCAAGACTTCAGAAGGAATTAGCAAATGAAATATGCACATCACTCTGTCAAATATTTCAAAAGTCCTTTGAATCAAAGACAGTACCTGCAGACTCAAAGAACATGCATATCACCCGAATATTTAAAAAGGTGACAGGACAAAAGCAGAAAATTGTTGACCCATCAGCTTGACTTCAGCTGTAGCCAAAACCTTGGAGCATATAGTCAATGCAGCAATCCTGTCACATCTCCTGTCCAACAGCATTCTGTCCCCAGACCAACACGGCTTCCTCTTGGTAAGTCAGTAGAGACTAACTTGCTTAAGACATATCATATCATTACTGACCTCCTGGACAAGGGAATACCAGTCAATTTGATACTACTTGATCTTGCCAAAACATTCAACAAGTTACCACACAATTGTCTTAAGGCAAAATTATCAGCTGTTGGCATCCATACTGACATGGTGAAATGGGTTATGAATTTCTAAACATATCAGAAGAAGCAGGTTCAACTTTTTATGAATAATGGTGACAAAGTCATTTTGCTACCATATGAAGTTGTCAGTGGAGTCCTTCAGGATGTTGTTTTGGGCCCTAGCCTTTTTCTAATTTACATCAATAATATGATGAAGGAAGTCAAAAATGACATCATACTTTACATTGATGATTCCAAGCTATTTGGACCAGAAGACAAACAAAGCCTACAGTCTGGTCTCCTAAAAATCCAAACCTGAGCAAATGATTGGCTGTTGGAATTTAGCATTACAAACTGTAGCATCCTCCACTTGGCAATAATAACCTATGCCATAAATACATGATGCTTGACAAGGGGTCACACTCTTATATCCAGCTGCAGACTAACCATGATGAAAGAGATTTGGGTGTTATAGTTGATGATCAACTTAAATTCCATGAACATTGGCTATCAGCAGTATCAAGAGCAAATTAAGGTCTTGGTTTGCTCAAATGGAAATCACCAGTCACTCTTGGTCTGTCTTCCTGAGACTGTTGTCAGGCCCATTCTGGATTTTGGGACGTGCCTTACCTACCCCTCCTATAAGAGCAACACTAGCCTAGTCAAAGATATTCAAAGGCATGCCAAAAAATGCATAAATAGTAAACAATATATTCCATACAATAAGAGCCTGGAGCACCTACAACTCCCAACACTCATCTTAAGATGCCAACATGGTGATGCAATGCTGACCTAAAAATATAATGGCCAGCAAAACATGTAAGTCAGCACCATACAAGAGCCATTTGCAAAAACTTTCTAAACATACAGTGAAGACACAAATACTGGAAAACTATTTTGCTGAAAATGTCATTAATAACTGGAACAGCCTTCAAGATGAAATGGTGACTGCACCCACAACTGCATCTTTCAAGTCTATACTTGACAAAGAATGGAGCAACAAGCTGTGGAAACATGAGTGGGACTGTTTGTCCCATTCAGCCAACCAATGATTATTGATGCAAATTTTACGTGTGTTGCTAGAAGGCTGATGCTGCTTGTCACTCCCAACCATCCTGCACACTCTATCTGAAGTTGCTATTGTGCAGTGGTGTCAAATATAAACCACTGGAGAATGATCCTTATGGACCATACCTTGTGGCCACTATTACTAATTGCATCTCTCCAGCAAATCTCTCTTACAGCACATCACTGGACCCTTAACACAGTGACATTACATTATATTGCCATCATTGACATGGAGCAAAACAGATCATGTATGGACCTTAATGTTGCTTGAAAGTGCAAATTGAGGTAATCAAGACTAAGGTAACAGTCTAAAAGTACTACTCTTCTGAAGACAACACATGAATAAAATAAAAGTAGCACCAATAAATTCCTCATTTCATGCTCCTTTTTTACATAATGGTCACTACTTTGACAATGCACACTCTGCTCAACTTATGGTTTCATGTTTAGCCCTAATAATATATCACACAACACCTGACAGCCAATAATGTATTGCCCAACTGTCAACATGGTTTTAGGAAGGGCAGGTTAATAGACTCAAACTTGTTTGATGCAACCAAAGAATTACTCAGCTCATAGACAAAGGGATTGCAGTGTTTTCCTCCTTGATTAGGCTAAAGCATTGAGAAGGTTCCATATTGGAGACTGAAGCTTAAACAGGAATGCCACCAATTAAATGAATAAGTCATAGGTTGGATCATGGTCTTCCTGATGGACAGAATGCAGGTTGTTCTTGTTTATACCTCCAATGGCCTGTAAAGTGGCCCTACTTTGTTCAACATTTATAATAGTGATGCCCTTGATTGAACAAAAAATAAAAAAAAAATTCTATGCTGATTGTTCTAAGCTTGCAGGGCAGCCAATGCTGCTGAAGCAAGTGCCTCCCTGCAGGAAGACCTGGAAGCCGAGCACATTGGTCAGAAAAGTGGTTGCAAGAGTACAATGTTGAAAAATACAAGGTGCTCCAACTTAGCCTAACACCTGTAAGCAGCAGTGCCCATTACTTAATCCCAGACATGGTAGCCACTCTAGAATAACACCAACAGAGGAGGAGCATGACCTTTGAGGCAGGGTAGACAATCAGCTGAAATTCCATCAGGATTCCTCATCACTTGTTGCAAGTGCAAGGTGATGTCTTGGCGCCACCAAAAGAGGAGGGTCCAGTATATTTCCCCTTTAAAAAATCCTCTCCAAATACAAGATTGAACAGCCAAAGTAAATTAAGACAACTACAAAGAATGAAGAAAAGTATATAATTGTACATCAGCTATTATGACAGAGGGGGGGGGGGTCATTGTCCAGACAAGAAGGATGCCAGAAACCAAAAAGAGCACATTTGAATTACCATTTTGTAAAAATCTCCATGGTCCTTCAGATAAATAAAGTAAGGGGCTGGCGAGGGGGGGGTAGGAGTTAATTGCTCATCTTCTTTCATTTAGAATAAGCCTGAATAAGGGTGATACCTCCCTTCTTATTGCTGAAAATATTTCTGATAGGTATTTTAATGCTTCATTTAACTAAACTAACTTGGCTTCATATGTCATATAAAACATATTCAATAATGTGTAAGTACAAATGCAGCTGTTATGAAGGGAGTTGGAAGATCATTTTGCAGGCAGGAAGGAGAGGGGGGGGCAGATGGATCACATAGTTTATTTCAATGCCAAAACATTGTAACTCTCATTGAGCCTTCAAATAATCATAGTTAGTTTCAAGGAAAGGGGGAGGTAGAAATTAACTTCATTATTGTGAAGGTAAAGAGTAACATTAAACCCCAAAACAAGCTGAGTTTATTCTGTACAGGAAGGGGGCTACCCTCTCCTCAGACTCTATGTGGTTGTTTTCATTTGATCAGAAATTGAGTTCTTTTGTTTTAAGTATAGTGATTGGAGAGCAACCAGCCCCTGTTCTAGAACACCTTTTTGATATATGGCCCTTCTGTAACTCCTTAGGACATCTGATCAATGTTTCAAGTTTTTTTAAACACCAAAAGCAACTGGGCAGCAATCAGTCTCACTCTTGGTTCCTTTTCTGCTATCTGGCCCTCTATCTGCTATCTGAAATAAGCCTAGCACACAAAATAACAATTGTCATTATATGTCAAATAACATTTGGCTTAGTATGACACTGTTCTCCCCATAATTCATGGGAGATAAGCAGCTCCTTAGAAGTGTCCAGTGGTGTGCCACCAAAATACCATATAACCTGAGAATCCTCCTTGACTATGAAAGCTTGCAGTATTAAAAATTCCAACCCTTACCTACCATAGAAAAAGAGGTGATGCCATCACAACATTCAAACAGTAAGGAAGGATTCAGTAAGAACAGTAAGCATTCAAACAGGATTGGTAAGTCAATCAAGCATTCAAAGTGTCAAGCTTCAAGCCTTCTATCCATCAACCCTAACCACAAAATCAGGGGAAACTCCCAGAAAATTTCACAGTTTAATGTTGTGAAAGTTTGTTTGTAAGAAAAAGTATCATTTACTCATTTAAAAATTTCCTAACAAACCACTAACTACAGAGAACACTACCACTTGCACCTCAACCATATTGCTTTGCTTTGGAACTCCCTGAGCAATCACATCTAAAAGCCAAGAAATATTCAAGCAAGATGAGGACAGGGACTTGGAGCAAACAGAGTGGCATCTACACCAGAATAGCCAAGAATCCTCAACCAGACTTTGAAGTTAAAACTGGCAGGCATTACGCAAAGAGCAATCCTTCAATGCCTGTATAATGGAATGAGTAGAACACACACCAAGATATTTTATTTATTTTATTCAATAAAGGATAAATCCATAGGCTTGTTGCAATACAAACACAAGAAATGACAGCTCAAACAGCAACACTCCAAAACAAAAAATAAAAACAAAAATATTCATCAGTAAAAAAAACTATACAACAACTATATTAGAGAAACCGTTTTTCATAGAACTCAGTTTCAACAAGAGTACTCTTAAATGGTTACACTGTTTGCACAGAAACTACAGTAATTTTCCAAAATTTTCAGTAAAATTCCAAAATTTTGTTGCTTGGTTAATAAAGCTACATTGACCTATTTTCTGGTGCACTCAAAATGCACTTGAATATTACTTGAAATGATTCCAGAAAGTGGATAAAATTGGAAGAAAGCATGATAATCTGATTAATAGAAACATATTGCATAATATAAAGTACTAATTTCCTTACTTTAATGTTTCCTTTTAGTTTAGGGGTTAGGTTAAGAAAATGAAACTCAGGGATGGGTATACAGGCTAAAGTATGTCCTGGGAAGGTATTTTGAAGTACCTACATCCAGTCCTTCTTTCTCTAGAGGGTCCTGACTTTTAAGAATCCATGTGCTATAAAAGTGAAACCTTGCAAAATAGAGATGAAGTACAACAAAATTGTTTTCAGCTTCAGAACTTTGCTCAATCTTAATTTATAAGGATTTAAAGAATACATTCCTAAATTTTGAAAAAAAACATTGATAGGGCTTAAAATTCTACTCAAATAACAGGAATTGCATTTTCAGAACTAAAGCCAGAGAAATAGAAACTGACAACTGAAAATTAAGGTAAATATTGTTTTGTCAAAATTTCAATAGGTATAGATAGACCTGTCATGTAGGCAAATTTCAGAACACTCTATAGGGAGAAGGAGTGGAGGTAGGTACTTCAAATCCCTTCCCAGATCATACCTCAGCCTCTAGACCCATCCCTGAAAGTTTTGTTTGGTCAATATTTACCAAATATTATTATTGAGTTTCAAATAAAGTTTTGTTTGGTCAATATTTACTGAATATTATTATTGAGTTTCAAATAAAGTGGATACACCATTTGATGCCTTTTTTTTGCTTATTATGAATATAACAATCATTTCTAACATAAATGAATTTTTGCCCCCCCCCCCCCCTATATATGCCAATTCAGGGTAGGCCTATATATTTCTACATTAGGGGAGGGGGGCAAATTTTATTTCTGATGTAAATGGGAGGTAAGTTTACACTTTACCCCCACTCCCCCCTAATGTAGAAATATATACCCTGAATTGGCATATATAGGGGGGAGGGCTAAAATTCATTTCTGATAGAAATGATTGTTATATTTGTAATCAGCATAAAAAAGGAATTGAATGGGGTAAAATTCTACTTTAGTTACTTTTGGCAAGCAGCCAACCACAATTACCCAGACTTTGAACATCACTGTGTTGGTAGGCTACTTGAAGCATTGTCCTAAGCTAGGTAGCCAATGTTTAGTTTTCGTTTTTAGTGTTAGCCTACTTTTCAGCTCTGCTTCTTGCAATGTTCTTAGCCTATCCTTTCCCTATGCTATTTTGAACCAAAAAATTATTGCATGGCGGACTTTTGAAAATTTCATCTTAATTTATCAAATTACAAGAGACAACTTTCTTTTTTCTTCTTTCTTCTATTTAACATGAGACAACTAACAAGATTCTAAATAACAAGAGACAACTTGCCTACCTGAATTTATTTCTTCTTCTTCTTCTATTTAACAGCAGGCGGGCTTTTCAGTATAACTTTTAAGCCCTTTTCCTTTTGCGTCACTCTATGGGCTACAGAGCTACTGGCTTGATTGCCTCATATTTATTAGATATATTCAGATATCTTTCAGCAGATCTTTTGACTCTAGGAGTTCCAATATAAGATGATAGATGTCGATTTCTATGCTCTGTGTGCAGGTATAGTTGGCTAGGCTCTTGGCTGATAGTGGGATTTTGTGGTGTTTGAAGTATTTTAACAGTTTACAAAGCAAGGTATGTTGTGCAGACGTCAGCATATTACATTCAAATAGGCAATGGTCAATTGTTTCATTATTCATATTACAATGCCTGCAAAGAGGGGACAGGGGAATTGAGCCACTTGAATTAGAAAGCTTATAAGAGAATGCAAGGAAATTTAGTCCATTTGTTCCAGAACGAATTTTATGATAAATTTTAGAAAGATACTTATTGGGAAAGGGGGAAAAGATAGGATTAATTTTATTAAAATTAATATCTAATAACCTCCATGGGTAAATATCTCTAATTGGGATTGATCTCCCACTTGGCTGGTCAATATTTATAGCATTGTTTGCTATTTCATCAACCTGATGATTACCACTTATGCTCGAGTGGCTAGGAATGTACTGAAAGTAAGTTTTTATGCCATTTGAAGCAAGATTATCAATAATACTGAGACAATGATAAGTGTCAATGTCCAACTTATATTGAGGAGCTGAGGCCAGCAACTCAAGGCTTGATAAAGAGTCGGAATAGATGATAATATTATTCGAATTTTCAATCAAAGGTTGGTTTTGCTTAAGGTGTTCTAATGCCATGATTATGGCATTTAACTCAGCAGACATTATAGATAAATTATTAAATAATCTCTCGCCCATTGCAATTTTCAGGTGAGGAAGGAAAACACCACTTGCAACCTTCTCATCCATTTTTGACCCATCAACAAATATTTGGAAGTGATTTTTATAGGTAATTGTATTAAGTTCGGCGAATTTTTTCTGGACAAAAGCAATGGGGGTTAAATCTTTATTCCAATTTGAAAATTCAGTATCTAATATGGAAAGTGACCAATTCCATGGACGGGATTGAGGGAAAGTAGGTTCAATAGACTTCGCTGGTACAGGGAACTTCTTTAGAATATTGGCATAATCATCTGCAATACCTCTATACATGGCTGGATTTCTTAACCAATTATGTAATGTGTGTGAGCTATTTGATTAAATTGTTGTAAGATGTTTTGTCAAGATTAATCGACGTCTGTCCCTTAGTGTTGTTACTCAACTCTCCATAAGCAGAAACTTTGTGCTTGTGGATTTCCTAAGACCAAATATGAGACGTATTATATCAGTTTGTGTTGTTTCAATTTTTTGAATCTGGGTCGTTGCACATGCACCATAGACGATGAGCCCATAGTCAATATGGGGTCTTATATGTGATTTAAAAAACTGGAGTAAGGTTTTCTCCTTACAACCCCAGGGTGTGGAAAGAAGTCTTTTTAGTATATTTGCTTTTATATAACATTTTTTTATTGTTTTTGAAATGTGGATGTTGAAATTAATTTTTTGGTCAAGCATGAGACCTAGGTAATTAATATTATTATCTTATGGAATAGTTGTTTTATTTAGAGTTAGTTTTGCATTAACATGGTTTCGCTTCCGGTGAAATTGGATTATTTTTGACTTGGTGGGTGCAATGGGTAAATCTGAATGTTGAGAGAATTTTCAAACTGGAAAAGTGACTTTTGCAGATTTGACTGTGCTATCTGAAAGGTGTTGCCAGATGACCATAGCACCAGATCATCAGCATATTGTAGATTCGTGTGGGGTAGGTTCATGTCCCAGAGATATAGGGCAAAAAGGAGGCAACTGAGGACTGCTCCCTGAGGTAGGCCTTTGGATATTGTCTTTTGGAGTGAAGAGGCTGAACCAACACAAACAATGAAACTTCGCACTTCTATGAAGGATTTAATAAAGGATACTAGCTTAGGAGGTACTCCAAGGTTTGCAAGTTTATTTAAAAGGATTTGGTGGTTCACATTGTCATAAGCTCCTTCAAAATCTAGGAAAGCTGCCACTAGGATATTATTTTTTGAGAAAGATTCATTTATTGCATTTGTTAGCAAAATGAAAGCATCTGTTGAGGAGTGGTATTTCCTGAATCCAGTTTGAGTGTGTGGGATCATGTTATTTTTGTCAACAAACCAGAGGAGTCTGTGATAAATCATTTTCTCCATTATTTTCCCCATCACAGGTGTAATCATTATGGGCCTATAAGACTCAGGGTTATCTTTTGGTTTATTTTTCTTTAGGATTGGTAGGAGGGACGAACATTTCCATATATTGGGGAACCTAGAAGATGCCCAAGCGTGATTATAACAATTTAGCAGTTCTTGTTTGTATGAAGGTGTGAGATTCTTTATCCATGTAGGGTGTATATTGTCATAGCTACTGCTAGTTTTGGGCCTAATATGATGTATTGCATTATTCAAGTCCTGGATTGAAAATGGATTAGTTATGTACTCGGATCCTGGGCGTCGTTGGTAACTAGGGTTCATAGGAATTGTGGACAGCTTGCTTTGATTATTTGATGTTAGCTTATTAACAAAAAGAGTTGCAAATAGGTTAGCCTTTTCGTTATCATTGTCATAATGGGTATTATTATGTATAAGATCATACAGGAGTGGGTTGGGAGAAGTCTTTTTCCCACATATGTGGCTTATGACTTTATGTATAATTGGCTCATTTGTTTCTCTGGAGAGATTATTTGCAAAATTATTCCAGTATTTATATTTAGCATCTATTATAGTCCTTTTTAGATTAGATTCTGCTTGTAATTTTTTTAAATATGTAGGAGGTGTTGGTTTTTTTATGAATTCTGTCCTAGCTGCCTTTTTTATCCTCCATTTATTTAGGCACTCATTTGTCCACCATGCTTTAGGAATTTGTTTAGGGAATGTTTTCTTAGGTGTTGTCCTGGGGATAGCATGATTAGCTGTATTTATTAGTAAAGATGTTAATGCTTCAGCATGTGTGTCAACTGTTGTCTTAGAAATGCATGAACTTTGGGTGAAACTTGTAATTTCATCATTTAGCTTATTTTGGAAAATAGACCAATTTGCTTTAGTGTTGATATATTTGGATGTATAAGATAAAGTTTCAGCAGGTTCATTTAGGGAGCAAACTATAGCAAAGTGGTCTGTACATAGACTATCAATTTTATTTATGTGAATTTTGTTCAAAAAATTTAAAGACACAATTTGTTGGTCAATTGTGGAGAAATTGCCACTTTTGGGGTTGAAATAAGTATTCAGGTTTGGAGGGGTAGCAACAACTAATTCATTATTATTTGAAGTCATATGCTCAATAAATTTACCAGCTTTATTTGCTGGTTTATTCCCCCACAAAAGGCTCTGGGCAATGAAATCTCCACAAATAATGATATTTTTTAACATATTAGAATTATTTATATAATTAAAGAAATCCTTGGCATCTGTAGTTTGGCCATTAGGGTTATAAAAGCTTATTATGTAGGTTTTTAAATTATTCAGCCAAACACTTATACCAATTACATCAACATCATTTTCAAAACCTGGAAAATTTATGCCACAAAATTTTATATTATTATTAACTAATAAAGCTACACCACCTCCTTTTCTCTCTGAAGATCTATCCTTTCTCAGGATAGTATATCCCAGAGACTTAATTTGTTGATTTTGGGTTAAATGAGTTTCTTGGAGGCAAGCAATATTAATTGAATTATTATTCATAAATGATGTTAGTTCATTTAGCTTATTTTCTGTGAGTGATCTTACATTCCATTGGAGCATTGATAAATTTTGTGTTGTTGATTTATTCTTCATATGAATGTGTATCAATGTTCAGCTTTGTTAAGAGTAAAGCAAGATCTTTTTTTGCTTGAATGAGCACATCATCTGGGATGTAAATTTTTGCCAATTCTGCAATAATTTTTGTTTTCTGTAGTTGATGTATGTTCATGGCCTGAACTGCATTACAGTTTAGAATAAATAAGCATATATTTGGGGATTGCATTTTTGGTAGTGCATCCTGTTTGTTGGTTAATGGATTGATTCCTGGTAGTGTTTCTGGTTTGTTTCTTCTTGGGAGGGAGGGCCAGGCTGGCCTTATCTCACCGGACAAGGAGGCTTGTTGGCTTGGTGAGTGCTTCTGATAGGGATTTGAGCTAGGGGGCTTAGAAGATGGTGTTTTATATGGGGTGCTTGATGCATTGGGGGCATTTGACTTTGGGGTTTTGGTTGGTTTCATTACATGTTTTATTTGGTATTGTTGGGCAGCATTTGCTTCCATTGCTGCAAAGGGGTATGGGATTGCCTTCTCTGTTGATATTTGGAGTGTTAGAGCTCTTTTCTTGTATGCAGGGCATAATGATTTATTTGTAGATTCATGTGGGCCTTTGCAATTGATGCATGTAGGCTGAGTGTTGTTGCAAGTTGTCAGCTCTTTAGGATGGAAAGATTTACAATTACTACACTCTTGGAGAATTTCATTGCATTTGTTTGTTGTGAGTCCCAGTTTGAAACACTTCTGACACTGAATAGGCTTAGGTTTGTATTCCTTGTGTGGTTTGATTTGCCCAAATAGGAATAATTTTTCTGGGATATCAATTTTATTCTTCAGTGTGAATAAGAAGGATCTACTAGTTTTTAGGCCATTAGAGTTGGGTTTTCCAAGTTGGGTAACATCCTCAACTGGGATTGTGTTTCCAGCCCTATCTGAAAGGCCTTCTTTTAACTCCTGAGTAGATATCTCTGGGGGAACATTATAAACTACTATTTTTGTTGGTGATTGTTTTGGGTTCCAATTAGATGCAATAATTGAGATATTCAGAAGGGATTTAAGGTTAATTATTGTATCTGCTGATTTCTGATCTTCTACAGCTATTAGCAGAGATCCATCACGGTTAATGTTAAGAGAGAACATTGATTTTAGCAATTTAAAAATTGCAACTCTTATTGCAGTGATCATTTTTATTTCAAAGGGGGTAGTGGGAGTAATTTTAAGGTAAATTCCTAAGTTTTTGGAGGGAGGATCTTGGGCAGGGAGAGGGGAAATGCTTTTAATTGGGGAGATTTTTTTCCTTTTTTTAAAACTTCTAGAGAGGACCTCTTGAAACCCATTATCATCATTTATGGTTACATTAGCCCCTACACTTATCATTGTCCTATTCTCTGAACTGGAGCTATCATTTGAACTTTGAGAAAGTGTGCTTGACCAGCCAAGATGGGTATCTTTCACTATGGCACATTCACTGGAATTTGAATTGGGATCTGGGGGGACATTTTTTTTGGAGGACTTCTAAACATTGCCTATTGGAAAAAGCTTTAAACAGAGAAAAACAAAACTAAAGCAAGAAGGGAAAATGGAATGATATCAAACCGTCTGCACTATACTATGGGGAGGAGAACACCACAGTATAGCCCTGAGGATGAGTTGAGCAGGATTGGTTTGGTATAACTGCTGATTAGAAGCGATAATAATTCACAAGAAAATTTGTTTTAATTTTCTTATAGAGTTGCTGTTGTGATGACTGCTGTGGGTGTGTTTTAGTTGTTGTACATAACCTTATGATTCTTCTTCTTCTTCTTCTTCAATTATAGGCTTGGGATGAATCCATTTAACCTTTTTCGTATTGTATGATTATGTCAGGGGTGTCCTGGGAAATCAAATATAGAGATTAGACTATTATTATTCAATAATAGGCTTTATACATCATTGATGGAACCACCTATATTTAGGCAGTTAAAGACAGCTTTGAACAATTCAGCATCATCAGTTGAAGAGTGTCTCCTTTGTGTTAGTTGGTCAATATTAGGGGTTAGCTTGAGGCGCTTGAATATAGCAGATAAAGTTAGCCATTCTTTTTTATGGTTGAGAGGTGCCACAGGGCAACCAAAAAGAACATGGTTGATGGTCTCATCATAGGTTTGACATAGGAGGCAAAGAGGGCTCATTACTGTTGGACTGGTGGTGTGTTGATAGTGGTAAGTTTGGCTGTTAAGTCCAGTAGCATTTGATCGTATTCTGTGGTACATCTTTGAGTCTTTCCGGGATGTAAATGGAGAAAGGTTTGGTGGACATTGGTTTGCTAGGTAAATTTTTAGGCGCCAATGGTTTACATCTCTTACTGGGATAGGTCTTCCAGAAATTATTTCAAGCTGAAGGGCAGATTTAGCTATTTCATCTGCCTTGTGGTTCCCTTTTATACCCATGTGACTTGAGATGTACTGGAATTTTGTGGATATACCTTGTTTAAGTAGTTGGTTCAATAGTACAAGAGTGGTGGAGGTATCATTGTCTGGGTAATCTGAATGTTCTGGTGATATTGAGGCAAGGGCTCATTTTGAGTCTGAATAAATTATAAGAGGGGTGTTTCTTGGGGGGTTTGGCATCTTTATAATGGTTTCCAATGCAATGTTGATGGCAGCTATTTCAGCTGTCATGATACTCACATCATTTTGGAGCCTTTCAGCAGCTGCTGTACCTAAAGATGGGAAGTGGACTCCACAAGCAGTCCTGAAATCTGTTTTTGAGCCATCCACAAAAATTGGGAGGTGGTGGATATATCTCTGAGACTCAAATTCATGAAATAATGATTTTACATAGGCAAGGGAAGGGTCTGTTTTAATAGCTGGCGCAAACAAAAGGTTCACTTCTGGGTAGAGGTTAGCCCAGGAAGGTATCCGGGGGTAAATTTGAAATAAAGAAGATGAAGGTATGGGGTAGGTCATTTGGGTGGTTGCAAATTCCCGTGCAAGGCCCCTAGAAGCTCCAGGGTTTCTTAGCCAGTCATGTAATCTATGGGAACTGTTACCTTCAATTTTTGTAAAGTAGCGGGCAAGTAGAATGTCTCTACGCATGGCAATAGAGGTGAGACCACTTTCACTGAGGAGGAAGTTGGTTTTGGTGTGAGTCCTGAGGCCAAGTACAGCACGGATCATAGTATTCTGGACGGTCTCCAGACTGCATAGTAGGGTATTTGAGCATGAGCCATATACAATTAGTCCATAATCAATCTGAGATCTAATATAAGTCTTATTGACATTTATTAGAGTTTTTTCATGGCAACCCCAAGGCGTATTGAGTAGCCTTTGTAAGATACGCATTTTCCTGAGGCATTTTATTCTCACATTTTCAATGTGGAGCCTGAAGGTTAGTTTTTGGTCTAGAGTGAGGCCAAGATATTTGGTGTGTTGTTGCTCTTGGATGACAACACCATTTAGGGTTAGGAGGGCAGATTGGGGATTTCTCTTGTTATGAAACCGTACTATAGCTGATTTTGATGGGGTGGGTGGTGGGTATGCATGAATTGTTGGAGAAACATTCAAAGGCATAAAGCGACTTTTGTAACTTGGATTGGGCTAGTTCAAAATCATTTGAGGTAGACCATAGGACTATATCATCTGCAAACTGAATATTTGTTTGGGGTAGGTTGAGATCCCATAAATATAGTGAAAACAGGAGACAGCTGAGGACAGCACCTTGGGGAAGGCCTTTGGAGACAGACTTTTTGGAAGTGATGTAGGAATTTACTTGGAGAACAAAAGAGCATTCAGATAGGTAACTTTTAAAGAAATTCACTACAGGTATTGGAAAACCCATTTTTGATAATTTTTGCAGTAGGAGTGGATGTTGGATATTATCATATGCGTTTTGGAAGTCTAAAAAGGCTGCAACTAGGATTTGGTTGTCTTTCAGACACTCAGATATGGCGTTGGTTAGGCGAACAAATGCATCAATGGAAGAATAATATTTCCTAAATGCTGTTTGGGTATGTGGGATGAGATGGTTAGACTCAGCAGACCAATACAATCGGGAGTGGATTATCTTCTCATATAATTTTCCCAGAACTGGGGTAATCATAATGGGTCTGAAGGAGTTGGGGTCCTCTTTGGGTTTATTTTGTTTTAATATGGGGATGATGAGTGATGTTTTCCAAGCAGATGGGAAGAAGGAGTTGCTCCAGGCATTGTTGAAGAGAGATAAGAGTACTTTTTTAAACTCTATTGGAAGGTGTTGGAGCAAAGATGGATGGATCTGGTCGTGGCTGCAAGTTGTTTTGGGTTTGATTGAATTGATTGCTTTATTCAGCTCAATCATTGTAAAATCTTGGAGTAGATACTGGGACCCAGGCAAGTCAAAATGGGGTGTTAGGCTGATCTGATGTGGATTATGAGAGGTGTTTTTGAATTTTTTCTCATAAAAATCTGCTAAAAATTTAGCCTTTTCTTCGTTGGTTTCCAGCTGCTGACCATTTAGAGTTAGCTGGTAATGGAAGGGGTTCTGTGTGGAGAATTTGCCACACATCTTGTCTAGGAATTTATGAATCTTTGACTCTTGCTTTTTGTGGGACACAGATAAGAGAAAGTTTTTGCAAGCCTCTTCTTTTGCAAGTTTAATTGTTCTCTTAAGTTTTGCCTCTGCTTGTAGCTTTGCAATATATTTTCTAGTGGATGGATTTCTCTTGAAGGATCTGATGGCATTCCTTTTATTGTGCCAAGCCTCTTGGCAAGAGGATGTCCACCATGGCTTAGGGGGTTTGTTATTTTTCAGTGTTTTAGGGCATTGGGACTGGGGTATGGTAAGTTTTGCAGCATCAAAAAGTAGTGATGTGAGATTTTTGGAGAGTTGGTTTGGGTCAGTGGAGAGTGAAGAGTAGTCATAGTTTGAGAAAATGTGGGAGAAGTTTGGCCAGTCTGCTTTTTGCCACACATAGTGGGAAATGAAATTGTCAATGATGGCTGGGTCACCAATTTTTGTGCATATGGCAAAATGGTCACTTAGGAGGTTGTCTATTCTGTTGACAGTAGTTTTATTTATTAGACTTGATGAAACTAATTGAAGATCAATAGTTGAATAACTCCCACTTCTTTTGCTGAAGTAGGTATTTAGGTGTCTAGGAGTCGCTAGTACTATATTGGTAAAATTGGTGAGGAATTCCTCTATGTATTTTACAGCATTATTTTGAGGTAAATAACCCCAGATAGAACTATGGGCATTGAAGTCCCCAACAACCACTAGATTTGAGTTTGAGAAATTATTAGAAATCAAATTGAAAAAATCTTGTCCATTGTTATTACCGTTTGGGTTACATAAATTAATAACAGTAACCTCCATGTTTGACAGACACAACTTTACACCAATTGCATCAATGTCATGACTGGAATCAAGGAGGCTTATACCACAGAATTTCAGGAGAGATCTTACAAGAATGGCAACTCCATCACCAATTCTACTGAAAGTTCTATCTTTTCTTAGGACATCATAACCAGGAATTTTTAGATTAACTGATGAGTTTAAATGGGTTTCTTGGAGGCATAGTATGTCTATGTTGTGTGAAGAAGTGTACTTAAGAAGGTCAGTGATTTTATAGTCATTTAATGATCTCACATTCCATTGCAAAATTGAGGAGGATAGAGGTAACTGAGGGTTAGCCATTGATAGATAGATTTAGTTTATTGAGTATTGTTCTGAAATTTGTGTTGGCTGTGTCCTTAAGATTTTTTGGGAAGTATGTATTAGCCATCTCTTCTAGAATTGAGGAGTTTTGATCTTCTGTGAGTGATGTTCTGGAGAGTGAGTTGAAGTTGAATATGTAGAGGCATAAGTTTGGAAGTAGAGTTGGATTTTCTTCTGATATTTCCTTTGGCGATTTTGATGAGGTTGGTTTTGTAGGTTTACTTATAGAAGATTCAGGGTCTTGGTCTCTGGCTGGAAGGGGGAAAGTCTAAGGTCTTGATTCCAGGGAATGTTTTTTGTGGTTTGGTCCTTGTAGCTTTTTGCTGTAGAGTTTTTTGATTAGGTTGTGTGTTTGGTTCAGAGAATTCAGGAGTATCTGCATTGTGCAACATGAGTTTAATTTTTGCAAACTGAAATGGGATATTTTCTTTTTCAGACAACCTGAGAGCCATTGATCTTGCCTTGTATTTTGGGCATACAGATCTGTTGTGAGAAGAATGGAGGCCTTTGCAATTAATTCATGATAATTTCTTGTGTGCACAGTGTGCTGTGTGTGGAGGATGGAGATGTTTGCAAAGGTTGCACATCTTCAGGTTTTCTTTGCGGTGCTTTTTTGTGTAACCCTTTATCAGACATATTTCACAATGTATTTTCTTATCCTTGTACTATTTGTAGGGCTTTATCTGTCCAAATAGGGATATAGGTTCACTGAAGTTCTCTAGGGTGGAGTCCACGGTGAAAAGTTAGGATTTAGATGTGTATATGCCATCATTGTTGGGTTTTCCAAGTCTGGTGACTTTTGATACTGATATTTTTTGGCCTTTGCAGTTCATAAGGCCATCCTTTAAGTCAGTTTCAGGAATACCATTAGGGATATTGTATATGACAATTTTTGTTTGGGCAGGGGGAGGGCGAATCCATTGCTTTGAATGGACTTTAATGCCTCCAAGGGTGTTAAGTGACAAAAGAGATGTTTTTGAATTTTCAAAGCCTGCTTGAATAGATATTAAGATTGAACCATCTCTGTTGATATTGAGGTTGAAATTTATTTTCAGGATTTTGAAGAGCTCAAGTCAAATTGTTTGGATGTTTTTTATTTGGAACATGGTTTCAGGAGAGGTAGGCAGAATGTGGATGAAGTGCTCTTCTTCCAAAAAAGATGGGGGTGTTGTAGAAACTGTCTTTAATGGGGAGAAACTGGTGTACCGTTTTCTCTTGGATCTTTTAGGAGTGACTGTTTTGAAGCCATCATCATGGAGATTTGAGTCCTCAGAGTGGACAGTGACCATGGTTTCATTGGAGTCTGAGTCCTCAGAAAGGTCACTTGGTAATGGGGAGATGGTGCCTAGCATTTGGTAATTAGTATCTCCCTTCTCAGGGGGTAATTTTATTTTTATGTTTCAGGCATTACTCCAAGCAAGTAAAAGCTTAAGGAGGGTTAATTGTTCTGTTGTATTGTTTTTTTTTGTGTTTTTTGGTGTTGTTTACTTTCTTGAATATACCCCGTTATTAAACTAAAAAATTTAATCGAAAGTACTGCAGCTGTATTGATTCCAACTGTTCTGCCGGATCATATCCCCAGAGCTCGCCTCCGTAATGTAAAGCAGAACGCACTTTAGTATTAAAAACGTATTTATGCATCTTTAAGTCTTCTATACTTGAAAGAGTTGAGTTGCGTAGCACTGTTGATGAAACTGCCTTCCCAAGGAGCATGATTATGAAGGAAAGTGGATTTTATATGTTGCCTCTTCATCAAAGGGTTCAAAACGATAAATAATTGCCTATCTCTGGAAAAGGCTTTCAAATAGATGACACTAAAGTATGACTTCTACAAAGCAGAGCCCAAAGCGAAAGAGGACGTAGAAAGCATTTTATCTTGTACTGCCATAAAGGATATAGCTGACTTAATAGGCTAGTGAGAGTAATTATTTTATAAGTCGTATTTTGATGATTATAAGTCGTATATATTTGATGATGATAAAAGTCGTATTTAAATGATTTATACAGCGACTTTTGAATTAAAAAAAGTTTAAGATCTTTTTTTTTCTTATTTGAATCTAGTTGACTACTCAACGTCATAACTTCAATGATTGAAATCCCATGCTTACTCTTCTTTGTCAATCACTAGGGAGGTGCATGGGTGTTTATATGGGCCCCCCTGGCTAAATGATGTCGCCTTACATTTTATATTTTGGTTTTTAGATTTCCATTATACAGCATTGGAAGTGACGATTAGACCAGCTAAGCACCCCTTTAAAATACAGCTTATGGGCGCCAATGGGGAGGCCAAAGACAAAGTTTTAAATTTTCTTGGTAAAACCTATCCCTGCTGTCCAGCTTTGGAACAGCCTCTCTGAGCAAACCGTTGAGAATAAACAAAATGCTTGGGAGGGTAAAAAGAATAATTTCAAATGGTCTCAAATACCACCGTGTCCAGTTGGTCCAGTCCAAAAAGGCGTAGGTTAGGTGAAAAAGTAATTAGTTTGAAAGTTGAAATGGTTTTAAAAATAACTGAATAAAACTTAGCAAGATAATAATTATTTTTCAAAGGAAAAAACATTTACAGAAACCTTAAAAACCTCTCTCTCAAGATTTGTTCTTGGTAGGAAGACTGCTCTGAGTGTGTTCCTGGTGAACATTTCCCTATAAATTTAAAATGAATTAGCTGTTGGCATGGAACATTTAATTAACTTTTGATTTCTGTATTCAGCCGTAGTTGTCTTCCCTGAAGAATACTGATAAGAATAGAGGGATCAGGGAAAAAGAAAAGAAGGAACTGCTGCGTCCATGCTAAACTAATTTTTGAAGACGGAAGCCGAAGCGCGAAGAATATCAAATGTGTTTAGTTTTGTAAATTTGTTCCAGCAAGCGTAGAAAGAAACACAGAGCAACTCACAGTTTTTTTTTTCTAAATGAAGATCCATCGTTGTCCCTTGCAGGCAGACGATATTAGATTGTTTATAGAAAGAATTATATCTGTTTAGTATCTTCCCTTCAGAAGTGGCCAACTGCTATATATTTAAGTTAGCCCAATTTGAATAGAAATTTTAGGAATATTTTGGAGCCTAAATTAAGCTAGGGTAAGATACCCTGTTGGCTACTTTAACAGCTTATCATGACCTCGACATTTAATTCACTGTAAAGGCTTTATTATGTTATTTAGAAGTTAGATTTTTTACTATTAGATTAATCAAAAAAACTTTTTGCACAAAATAAGCTTTTCAAAAAAAGTAAAGAACTCCATTAAACCAAAAATGAACAAAGTATAATCAAATAATCTACCAAGCATACAACTACCACAAATCAGTATCAATAAATAAATGAAACCCAAAACAAAAAAGTTAAAAGATTTAAAAGATATTGTTTTTCAGTAAAGTACAAATTATATTCTGGCTTTTAGAAAGCATAGGGTTTAGAACCCTACTGAGATTAATTTCTGCTCGTTTTGAGTTTATATGCCCCCATATTATGACATTATATGCCCCCAGGGCATAGCTTACAACCTTATCCCTGAGGGCTCTTGGGGGGAGTGTCATCCTCAAAGACCTAATTTCCAGAACTTTCATCTATATTGAACAAAATGGCCATCTCATAATTTTGATTTGGATGTGTTTTGGGAATTGGTGAGCTTGAGAGAGACGCTAGTTGCCCTCCAATAACTTTTGACTATTAAAATGGGCACTAGCCCTTTCAATTTCCAATCGAATGAGCCCTTTTTGAAGTCTCTACGAAAACGCTTTCTATAAGAACCGTATATGCCCCCAAAGTATAACTTACAACCCTTGCCCTGAGGCCTTTGAGGGGGTTGTCATCCCAAAGACCTGATTTCCAGGACTTTTAACTATGTTAAACAAAATGAATATCTCAAAATTTTGATTGGATATGTTTGGGGAAATGTGGGAATGAGAGGGGGGTTAGTTGCCCTCCAATCAGTTTCGAATATTAAAAAGGGCACTAGCCATTTCAATTTCCATCGAATGAGCCTTTTTTGAAGTTTCTGTGGCAATGCTTTCTATAAAAATCTTATATGTCTCCAGGGCATAACTTATAACCCTTGCCCTGAGGGCTGTGGGGGAGTGTCCTCCTAAAAAACATAAATTCTATCTGGAAATCAACTATGCGGAACAAAATGGTAATTTCCAAATTTTGATTGGATGTGTTTGAGGAAATGGTGGGCATGGAAGGGGTGTTAGTTGCCTCGCAATTACTTTCGATTATTAAAAAGGGCACTAGCCACTCGAATTCCCAATCAAATGAGCCCTTTTCGAAGTTTCTATGACAACTCCCTTGATACAAAGTGCCCTGGTCTAAACCCCCCCCCTCTCCCCCCAAAAAAGAATAATAAATAATACATTGTGCCCACATTGTTCTTTACTTAGGCAGCGCGATTGCGCTGCCTATGATTTGTCTAAAGTTCCTTAATATGTAGTTTATGTCATTAGTTTAGATATGTTGGACTGTATATGATGCTAAATATTTTGAATGTACTGATAGTCAACAGTGGAGCCTAATTGTGACACACTTTAAGCTTGAGCCTAAATTAAGAAAACACTTCCCAATTTTAGACACAGGGTCTTAAAGTTAGGACAAAAGTCTAGCTATTGAGTTAATAAAGAAAACTGATAATTTACCAATTATAGACAAGGAGCTTTTTTGCTATCTTGTATAATAGCCTAGTTAATGTTAAGAGAATGAATTCAGCGCAAATTATGGTAAAATTAGGCATATTCAGCATTAAGAAAAGAAATAATCTAAAACATAACAACTTAAAAAGAAAAGGGACAAAATATAAAATTAAGAAGAATGAAAATAAAAAGATCAAAACCAATATATACACAGATTCTGCTGTATGATGCAGCACAGACAATATACACTTAGCAAGGTGCCTCTATAAAAACACAAGCAACTGTATAAATATAAGAAAATGGAATGAAAACACAATTAATTCCATTTTCTTATATTTATCCAGTTGCTTGTGTGTGTTCATAGAGGCACCTTGTTAATTGCATATGCTGTGTTCGCCATGGAATAGAATTAGTGTATAAATTGGTTTGATTTTTATATTTTCATTCTTTTTTACTTTAGGTTTTATCTATTTTTTTTTAATTCTTATGTTTTAGATTATTCATATTCTTACGACTGAAGACACCTAGTTTCACACAATGGCAATATTCACTATGATTTTCTTTTCATTTCTTTGTACTTGCCACAGACCCATTGTTTTGTTTTTTCTCTCTTTGTCTTGTCATGGTAGGCCAGTTTGGCTTTAGATCTTTAATTTATAGTCTTGAAAGTATTTATTTATTTTACTTAAACTAACGAAGAGAAAAATCTCAAAAAAACAAACAAACGAGACTGTGGCCAGTGGAGAGAAAAGAAAAGACAAATGTAAAACAACGCGGATATATCGCCTGTATCCAAACAAGGCATCTTCAGCACTAAAGAAACACAAGAAGAAAAGGATAAAAAAAAAAACAAGATAAAAATAAAAACAAATAAAACCACCACAAAAAAAAAAAATGTACAATTGGCGCAAACTGATCCACGTAGGGAAAAGATGCTATTATAGAGTTAGTTCAGTGAGGACACCAGAGTAACTGAGGAAAAATAAAAAAAAAATTGTAAATTACTTTAATTATTCTGTTGCAAAATAATCCTTTTGTTAGCTATGACTGAAGCAAATCGTTTTGGTCTAGCAGGTAAAATAGTCCCCTGGTGATTATTTAAAATCTCAACTCCCTTATTGACTGTTGATTCACTCTTTAGAAGGTTATCATAAATTGGGTCAATATTTAAATTACCTGTTTCCCTATTTATCGAAAGGTTCGCAAACATATGTTTTTTAATTTCTATGGCTTCCCTCGCCCATTGAGTGTAACCCTTATCATTTGAAATAGCTAAGGCTTAATCAAATTTTACAAAATGATCTGGTTGAAACCAAATATGCTCTGCTAAAGCTGAAAAAAAAGTTTCTGGATGCCTGCTTAATTGTAGGGTTTTTTCTATTTAATTTCAGTGTTCAATAAACCTTTCAACAAATTGTTGGTGAGTCCTACCAATATAGAACTTGCCACAAGAACACGGAATTTTATACACCCCACTTACTAAATTTCCCGGGGTTAAATCCTTACCAGAACTAAAGAAACTACCCATTGGCCTCAACGATTGGAAACATTTATCAATACCAAATTTACGTAAAACCCTTGAAAGTTTCACCCAAACCAGGTACATATGGTAATGAAATGAAACTTTTTGACAAATCTAAAGACTGAGACACCCCAATAACCCTACTATCATGTTTAACCCGTCTATTTTCAATTATTTTGTCAATGAACTTAATTGGGTAACTATTACAAAACAAAATATCCCTCAAGTATAACAATTCCAAACCCGGAAATTCCTGGGAACAAATTCTAAAGGCTCTATCCACTAGTGAAATTACAACCCCCCGTTTCACTGACTTACGGTGGCAAGAATGAAAATTTAAATACCTATCATTGTGCGTTGGTTTTCTGTAAATCGAGAAAAGTAAATGGAGATCCCTTTTAATTAATAATATATCCAGAAAAGGTAATTTATTATTTTACTCAAACTCGACTGTAAGTTTAATATTATTATCAAAACTATTTAAATATTTGCAGAATATGTCTAAGGAGTCCAATCCATGTTTCCAAACGCACACCTTATCATTCATGAACCTACCCCAAAAACAAGGGGAGATTCTAAAACTGTTTTTAGCGGAGGTTTCAATGGCATCTATGAAAAGATTTGCCAATAAAGGAGAAAGAGAAGCCCCCATAGGTAACCCAAAAATTTGTCTATAAAACTCCCCTCTAAAACCAAAATGAAAAGAAAATTCATTTACTAGAATAATTAGTCTCATAATGACTTCAGTATCCAAACTGGCTAAAGTCACATCTAGTATTAAATCAAAGTGTTTTTCTAATTTACTTTTTAAAATGTCCTCGCAACTTTTTAAATCACAATTTGAATACATGGACACAACATCGAAACTGCAAAGAATTGACCTATCCTCCAACATGAAATTTCGCAATTTATTAGTAAGATCAGTCGAATTTTTTAAATATGATTTTTGTGTTCCCAAAAGTGGATGTAATGCTAACAACAAGCATTTTCCCAATTTCGAAATAGTTGCCGGAAAATTTGAAACAGTAGGATGGAGGGGGACGCCAGTCTTTTGAACATTTGGTAGATCATAAATCATGGGGGCTGAACACATAACTCCTATGATAATATTTGCTCTAAAACTGTGGGGTAATACGAAAATTATTTTTCATTGACTCAAATTTCTTTCTTGTTGATTTTACATATTTATCTGTAGGATCAAAATCAAGTTTTTTGTATGTAATAGTGTCATAGTTGTCAGCCGTAGTTGTCTTCCCTGAAGAATACTGATAAGAATAGAGGGATCAGGGAAAAAGAAAAGAAGGACCTGCTGCGTCCATGCTAAACTAATTTTTGAAGACGGAAGCCGAAGCGCGAAGAATATCAAATGTGTTTAGTTTTGGAAATTTGTTCCAGCAAGCGCAGAAAGAAACACAGAGCAACTCACAGTTTTTTTTCTAAATGAAGATCCATCGTTGTCCCTTGCAGGCAGACGATATTAGATTGTTTATAGAAAGAAAATGAAGCAAATTCCAAAAAAAAGTTAGAAGAAGTAGAAAGTAAGTAGGTTAGTAGATTTTTAAATTAAGAAGTAGGGGAGTCGTAAAGTAAACATTCTTCTTTCTAAATAAGGAGAAGCGGAAAACACTGTCAACCACATCGTCAATGTGCTAGGCAGTGTCATATTTGATGAAAAATTTATAAATTTAAATTTTACACATTTTTTGCCACTTCAGCACCTGTTGCTTAAGTAATATTACTCGTGCTGTACAAGCGCCACACACTAATATTGACAACGTTTTCCCACAACTTTCCCCACTTCAGCACTTGTTTATTTGAACTAGGGCTGATTATAGTTTACATTCTGCAAAGTAATCTTACTCGTGCTGTACAATCACCACACATTAATATTAGCAACGTTTTTCCACATCATTAATATTAACAACGTTTTCGCACTTCAGGACATGTTGTGGTGTCAGATGCCTCGGACCACTTCCCAGTTTTCTTCTTTTAACACTGAGCTAACATAAGATTGGCAAAAAAAAAATAAATTGAAAACCCAATTATAGCAAATTCTAATAGCTTCAAATAATATATGATTGATCGGGATTGCCAAGGGTCTTTTTGACTGCATGAAAAAATGAGACTTTTAAAGTTTAGACCTACCATAGAATCACGTATCATAAACGTTACAACAATACTCTAAAAAAGAAAAATATTTTATACCAAGATTCAAAAGTGTGATAAAAATTTTAATAATTTACAGGGTTTAGGGGTTGATAATATCGGTACTGCAGTCAAATAGGGTTAACGCTACTTGCGACTTTTTAAGATCAGAACACATTTTGCACTTTACTGAAAACAGAATAGGGTTTAAACGTTCTCTCTTTTTAACTTTAATGAATTCAAAATAATTAAGACTTTTTAGGAATGAATCAGTAAATGTTAAAATATTAATCCACATTCTTTTGTTTTCATTTATTTATTGATGGTGATTTATGGTAGTTGACAAATTATTGACTTTATTTCATCTCGTCTTTTGTTTAATATAGTTCTTTAGTTTTCTTTTAAAAGCTTCTTTTGTGGAAAATTACAAAAAAAATAATTCCAAGAAGAATGAAAATGAACTTATGGAAAACCTTATATTACTAACTCGCAATCTTCAGGCTCACTAACTGGCTGCTTCAGGTTGTATTTTTGTGTGTATATTTTGCCTATTTACATGTTTCGGATTTATACAGCTCTAGAGGAAATAAAAGACTGTTTGAGTACTTAAAGATTATAGTTATGATGCTTAGGCACCGTTATACTGAATTCCCCACAAGTTTAAAGGACTATTAAAATATATAATAAAATTTAATTAATATAATAGGCACTATAAAATTAAATAATTTAATATAAAATAATCCTTCAGGCTCCTGACAGAAACTCGGAAGGTAAAATACCGGTATCATGTGGCCTACTTCGGTCCAACAGTTTAATGTTTGTTTTCACTGGTATCGTGTTTATTGGCTGAACAGCCTGTGCACTATCACTCAAGGGGACACTGGGATTGTTGAAACCGGGATTGGGATTCTGCGTCCAAACACTGCTCGTCCGTCCATTATTAATGAACCTCATTTCCTGTTCATCTTGTTTTGAGCTAAATGGATTTATATAACTCCAAAAATTTGGGATCCAAGAGCCATATCTATATAACTTGGATCGCCTTTTGTTAGCTGGCAATTCTATTTCAGAAGAAGGAGGAATCAGATCGAGTGACAAAGCTTGCGGTCTTGGATGGTCTTCCATTCTAGCAGCTCTAGGTCCTGGAGACTGATAAACCCATGGTTCTGTTTTTCTGTAATTCATTGTGTCGGCCCTTTCAATTATTTCATCAGCTCCAAAGTTTTGTTTAGTTAAGCCGACTTCGTCAAAAGGGTCCCTATTCTCAGTCGTGAATGGAATGGGTCGAAGTTCTTTTTTCCCTGGTCTTTGCTCCTTAGGATTATACACCAGAGTTGCTACTTTTTTGTGACCTCTATTCCTCCTCAAAGACAACGGGGAGCTTATCTTCCTTTTTTTATTTGAAAGATATAAAAACGTGTGTGGAGATATTTGATGGTTTATTCGTTCAACCGGAATTCCAAATGGATTACTTATAGCAGGGGATTTATTACGTTCATCAATAAAATGTCCCAACTGCTTCTCATCATTCTTATCTATCTTTGAGGTTTTAAAAAATAAATTCTGACTGCTTTGTATCGTTGGTAACAAAACATCATGAGGCTTATACTCAACAAGTGCAGTCTCAGCCGTCAAGGACTTATGACTAGACTCCGTAACTCGATCTTCTGCTCTAAATTTCAGTAGGGTTACTGGCTGTTGCTGGTACTGTTTTTTGTTGCTGACCCTACTGCCTTGTATCTGCCCCAAATACTTACCCAAAAATTCGCTGTTTTCTTTTGGATACTCTCTTGGAGCAGCCGCACCACTAAGCTCTGGCAGATCATATGGAACTAGAGGCTGTACAGCATCGTGAGTGGTTTCAGTGGAAGTTGATATTGACTTATATGGCAATGTAGTTTTAAAAGAATCATCTATAACAGAACTTGTACCTTGTGATTTAACAACTGAACCTTTCTCTTCTTTTTGTTCTGTTGGTGAAAAAGTTACGGAGGCTCCCACTTGTGACTGAAGGGATTCTAAATTACGCTGCATGCTTGTATATAAAACGGTCTCATTTTGTAATTCAGTCACAGCATTTGCTTTTGGCAATTCACTGATCAAGTTTTCCTTTCTTGACAGGCTTTGAGCTCTAGAGCGCCGCACTTCTGTTTGACCTACATTGACTAACTGAGCCACAATAAGGCTTGCATTATCAGGAATCTCTGTGGCAATCGGTGGTACTGAAGTTGTTAGCTCTACAGATGCCATAATGGTAACAAGACGTGTTTTCAAATCATTTTTGCTGTGCTGATTTTTGTCTTGCAGAGGTTCTTTTGTGCCATGGTTAGTAGTATTAGGTGAAACATTGATTGAAAGGCGACGATCTCTGGTTTTTTGAAAATTTAAAGATTGACCGCTTGGAACGTTCTCTGGATTGATTGCAGCTGAAGGTATTTTACTTGAACTTTCAACTTGCGTCTTTATTAAACTACTAAGGTTTGTAGGAATGTTTGGCGTCGACCCAAGTATATTTGAGCTTGTTAAGTTAGATATATTATTAGGATTCCAAGAAGATATATTAGAGAGACCACTAAAATTTCTAAGTGTATCTAGGCCACTAAAATTCAAAGGCTTTATTTCAGGCAAATTATTTAAATTGAAAATAGATGTTGTAAGCTTCATACTTTCATTTAAAATGTTACCTAAATTATGACTTGTGAGGTTGAGAAGCGGCGCATTCAATGGTAGAACTGTTTCAAGACTGGGAAGGTTTAATGGTGGTAAGCTGCTTAGATTGTGAACAAACTGTGTGGAACTTTGAGTAATGTTCAAAGCAAGTTGGTTAATGCTATTAACAGTGTTATTAAAATTTAGTTGTAGCGGTGAAAAAGCATTAAAAAGAAGCTGTCTTGCAGGGTCTTCCCGTCTTTTCGTGATATTTTCGATGTCTTTTCTTGGTTCTTGTTCCTCACCTACTAGACGGTTAAATTCAATATTAGATACGTTTAATCCTGTTAGAGCTCCTGATAGTGTGTGTACTGGCAGAGTTTCGATTCGAACAGCATTGGGAAGAAGTGATGCATCACTGCTTAAGTTATTCTTAGGGAGTATAGACGGTAATGGAATATTATGCTGAAGCTCATCTTGTGACTCATCTAACTTAGTATTTTCAATTAGATGTAGGCTTGCTTTTTTGTCTGAACTACGATTTAAGTGTGCCTCTTCTTTTCTATTTCTTTCTGTCTCAGTCTTTCGGCGTGTTTTGTTAGTAAATTCACTATCTTGCACTGTGCTTATATTGTCTAAAATAGCCACAAAATTACCAGGAGGCTCACCCTTCAACACACCACTGTTAAGTGGGGACGATGTATGTCTTTTTACCGAATATCTTGAAAGGTAAGGATCACCTATTCCGAGCTTATCGTTTGATGTACCTTTTATAAGTTGAGGACTGGTAATTACAGTTCTGATTGTTGAAATTTGTAGACTGTAATCTTTATCAGATCTATCATTATTAGAAAATTGAGCTTCCGTTTCATCTTCATATTCATCATCATAGTATTGATATTCTAAGTCAGTGTCACTAAGTAGGTCATCTCTTTCAGTAAAAGCAGCAGTTTGATCTTCATATTCTTCTGTCTGGTTTGGCGCTACCATCATTTTTAAGGACCCATCAGCGTTTCGATAAATTAAAGTACGTTCAGTTTGATGAATTAAGTTGTTCTTCTGTAGCTGTCTGTTCTTATTGTCAGGTAACTTTTCTAGATTAGAAATATCATGAGGCCTAAAACTTTCATCAAAAGTGTCATAATATTTATCATTAAAGTTCGAGTCATCAATGGTATAGTCACCAGGTTGATGATGTTGACCATTATCATTATAGTTCATCTTCGGCATTTCATCCACATATTGCGAATACTTAATATCTTCTTGCTCTGGATAATGGGGTCTAAATTCTCTGTAACTTTGCACGTTCGGTTCATTTTGTTGATGAAACTGTTCACGGTATCTATTTCTAGGGTTTTCTTGGTGCTGATAGTCAAATTTTATGTTTGAGGTACCAAACTGTTTCTTTACCTCTCTTCGCTCATTGACTGTTTCGGCCTTAGGTGCTGAGTCTTGAATAAAATAATCCTGAAGGGTTGCTTTATTGTTAGTAAACGGAGATTGTCCTGGAGCATTTACATAAACAACTTCAGGAGGGAACTCAGAAGTCTTTGAAGGAAGTACACCTCTTGGAGGCTCATGGGCATATGACTGTTGGTAGTTGTTTTTATTGTGGGCAAAAACGCTTTCTACCGCAGGAACTGAAAGATCTCCTTTCGGTGGAGCCGTTGCAATTTGAGACGCAGGTCTAGGTAAAGGGTATACTTCAATTGTGTAATTACTGTTTCGCTCTGGTTCCCGATTGAGTGACTCTTCTTTAAAGTCGATGTTTAATTCCTGGATAGGTTTGGAGCCAGGTGGGGGATAAAACTCTGGCCTAGCCCTATTTGGTCCCTTATGTCTTGATCTAAAGTGTCTTTGCAAAGATGATATGAATCTAAGACGCGGAATAAGGGATTTTCTGTTGGCCACTCTTATGTTTGCTGGAATGTGCTGCTGCAGTAAACTAACTGGAACAGCTCCGTAAGGGAAGATAGCAGCAGTTCCGTTTGCGTCTGAAATTCTCTGGGTGGTGTTCAAGTTGAGCAGACGACCAGTTGCAGGATCAAGAAGCTGAAGTTTCTGATCTCCAATATTGACGTCACCGTAAAGACTCACAACCTATAAAATACAAATTCAATTAATGTCTGAGCGTTGTCTCTAAAGTGTTTCAGATACTAAATTCTGTTTTGGTTTGAAATAGATACTAATAACTCAAAAGCGCTGAACTCAGTCTTAAAAAAATATACAAAATAGCTGACCAAAATGAATATTAACCACAATTTGTCTTGTGATTGGCTAAAAATTTAACAGGGCTGGACGAGTTTTAAGACAAGTTCAATGAAGTATCGATAGTGTTTCAGAATTAATCACCTAGTGTAGGCATGCACAATCATCTTAACACGCACTTTGTAAGTTTCATGCAGACGAGATCCGGCGTATTCCCCTCAGATGATTCCCAAACCCCACTAGGAACCCCCCTCCCCCGGTGAAAAATATCCTAAACAGTTTGCCCCTGGAAAATCCTCCCCATACGTAAAATTAAGCATCCAAAGAAAAATTAAGACAAATTAAAACAACGAAGAAAATAAGGGATAACAGAAATTCTACCTATATTCCGAAATACATATAAAATATAAGGCATAGAATGAAGGAGTGGCTCAGGCCATTAGTAACCCAAACTCCAAATAAAAAAAACATAAGAATTACTAAATTTTAAAAATTATCTTTTTATCCTGATTCCAAATATATAAAGTTCATTAAGTTTAATGCCACGCATCAAATGCGTCGAGCCTCAGAAAATTTGTCTGATTTTCGAACAATGAGGAAAATATCCCCCAAAATCCAAGATATTAGTAAAAATCACACCATTAAATTCAAAATATTAGACAGCCCTACTATGGGCGTCTAAAGCTCCTATCTATAAAAATACAAAATTTATTATTTTTTCAGAAGAAAGATCATGAATGCGTGTCTATTTATTGTTTTTTTAGGGTTCATCTTATCGAACTGATTGTCTTAGAACAATGGAAGAGGGCTCATTCAAACGAAAATTAAAATCTAAAACCCTTTTAAACTGGTCAAAAAGATTTTCCCACGGGAAAGTGACGTATTCTGCCATTTTCTGGTACATAACTACAACATAGTGGACCAAGTTTCTATCGATTATAAACTGTGAGACAGCAAAATAAATTGGAAAGTATCTAAAAACTATATATGGAGGTTCCCAGTTGTGCAGGAAGTAATGCCTCAAGATTGCGTATTCGTTCCTGAAAAGTTACGTAGTCCATATAAATACAGGTACTTGAGACTGGAAAACCTTTTGATGTACGCTTAGTAGACGATATCCAATACTTTTCTGTGAACTGGGCTTGATGACTTTTTGAAAAGTTTCTTTAGTTAAATCATTGCTTGGTCCTTGTTATTAAAATTAAATTAGAAAAAACTGCCCCTCAAAGGTACCTCAGATGAGAAAACCTTCTGACACACGTCTAGTGGACGCCTTCTCGACCACAAGGGGTGAACTAGTATAGTGTTCTACAGTTGTTGGCAGGCCATCATGTATGGGGGAGGGAGGACGCCCTTCTCCCAATTTTTTCAGCCAGTTGTATAAAAAATTTCAATCAGTAAAATGGTGGCGCAAAGTTTAACTATTTTTTTGTCTATTATCGCTTTCACAGTTTTGCCAAAAAAAAAAAAAAAAAAAAAAAAAAAAAAATCTCTGAATACTTATGAAAATTTTAATACTTCGATAGTTTTGTCATTTTATCACTTGTTAATTTTAATTTTTGGCAAAAGAAATGTTGACAAATTAAAATTCGAAGTTTATAAGACGTGTTTGAGTAAGTGCTGTGACTTTGATTATTCTCCTCAAATGATTTATGCATTTGTGAGTAAACAAACCCTTTCCCAGAAATTATATTGGGTCTTAGGTCCTCCCTCCAGTCCAAGTTTCAGGATACGGCAAAAAAAAAAGAGACAGATTTGGTATTTGTGCTTCTTTGCAAAAGAAACGTTGGTTAACTGCAATTTGCAACTTAAATACGTATTCGACCAATTATTGTGACTTCAATGGTTTCTTCTTTTAATAATGTAACTTCAATGACTTCCCCCTTTAGTATCGTGGCTTCAATACACATCTAGCTTTTTTGGTCGAGACGCTAGTCGGCATTAATATTTCAAGATTTGGGGAGTCGCCAAACTGTGATATTTTAAAGCCTGCCATTGCCCGGATTGTAGGCATCATTTTTTTAGCCTTTCTTGGGGAACGTCTTTCTTCGTGTCAAATTTAAAGTGTGTCAGCAGTTTTGATTTTCCAGTCACTTCACTGTAAAGCTACCACAGAGGCTACTAGCCACAGGGCATCATTTCCAGGTAAATCAATCAAATATTTCTCAAGTCTTAGCTTGTGTAAACTATTTTATAGTCTATTGCCCCTTTGCTCGGCAGCTTTGCTGCTCCTTTTTTAATTCATTCTCTTATCTGAAGTTAATAATTACAACAGCCCTAAAATGCTAATTTTAGTTGGAATTATAACCATTTGCAAAATATCGGCTGACTACGTTTTGATTTCGTGCTCGAACTTTGTTAATTGTGTACTTAGCCCTCAAACTTAGCCCATTTTTGCACAAAATTAGGGCTAACCCGGTTTTTGTAATGAGTGTACCAGTAGCTTGGGCTTCACTCGTGTGTATTCTGATTTTACTTAGTTCGTTTTGTACCATATCACCAAAACTTTGTGGCTTGGACTAAGCTAGCTTTTGCAGAAAGTCGGGGCTTAATTCCATTCCCACTAAAATGCATTTGTGAAGAATAGACTAATTGCACAATCTAGGGCCTTGACCTTGCACTATGTCCGCCTTCTACCAATTTAAATTTTTGAACCTGTCAGCCAGTTCGAAAGAAATGGCTACTTCATTCATAGTTGAACTTTCACCTGACAAAATTGAGAGTTGCGAAGGGAACCAAACACTTCTGGCCCTTAAAAAAGGCACTAGCAGTAGTCGATTGAATGAGCTGCCTCCCGAGTTTCTATAAACATCCGTTGCAAAGGAAGTGACCCGGGGGAAAAATACATGCTAGACAATATCTCTTTCCAAAGTCAATAATATTGCACTTCATTTGTGCTGTAATAGTGTCCAATTGTTAATCGAATAAGCCGCCTCCCAAGTTTCTATCACCCCTACGCCCGTTTAATAGGAAGTAGTATGGGGGGAAAATACATAGACACATCAATCTTTCCAATATGAACACTATTGCACTATCTCTGTGATATAGCTCATTTCTGCGCACTCTCATATAGTATAGTCCAGCTTTGTTTCTCGTGAGGGGAAAAGGACAACCTGACTAAATATAAAAGTTATTTAATTGATTTGAGGACAATTGATCCATGGTATGAGGAAATTTTATTGAAATGTCACTATTCATTTTTTTTCCTTGACTACTATTGTTAATAAAAAGATATATATAACGGAGTACAAGGAAAAAGACTGAATTTGAATTAAAAAATAGTAGCTCTATTTTTTTTATTTGAAAGTTATTTTGTCCGTCTGAGAGGATAATTACTTCACATTTGACGCATCGTGTAACACCCTAAGACAAATGGGTGTAAAACTGTGACATAAGAATGGTGTATCCTGCCAAAAGAATAGAAGGTTTTTGTTTTTGGATAAATCCCTTTCACTTTCATTCTTAATGATTTCAGCTGACTGAAGAAGTTTTTATGGGATGAGTAAGAGTGGTAGAAAAAAAGAGAAAGAGGGAGGGCGAAGGAGATAGAAAGAAAGAGGAGGAGTGCGTGTCTGTAAGTACTTCACAAACTTTGCCAGGTCTTTTCCACGTCCCAAACTATTCCCCCAAGTCTGAGGAGAATAACCCTTGCCCCCTCTCTCCTCAAAAAGTTTGTAGTGTTACCTAGAACTTTATTTGGCTTTAGTTCTTCTTGTTAATACGGCTACCAAATAGTTTCGACAATTTCTATAGGCAATCTTGTTGCCCCTAGAGGAGCCCCTTTAGAAAATCTGTAGACTATAAGGACTAGAAACAAATTTGTAGTGACCTTTGTAATTAGGATGCAAATTTCATAAGACCCTATGATATTAATTAAATTGTCATTTTTAGTTATATTTTTAATTCTGCATTTTTTTTCCTCCATGTCTCTGCCTCTGTCTTGTAGAGAAGGTATACAAGGTATGATTTTTGTACTTTAAATGAATGCTAGTTATATTACTTTTTTCGTAGTAATAATGTTCACCATATTTAATTTTTATTTTTTTAAGAGAAAATTTTTCCAATTTCCCAGTAGAAAATAAGATAAATACACAAAACTCAAAAGATGTAATCCTATAATATATTCCTGTGTATTTGCCAGCATTGACGGAGTTAGAAATTTTCCCTGGGGGGGGGCAACCAGCTGGAAAGAGGGAGGGGGATTTTCGGTATTCTGTCCAAATTTAGTTTTACATGCACTTTTCTGTGGAGAGGTGAGTTTTCTGGGGGAAGCGGGAAAATAACCCACGCACAACCGATCCTAGCCTTGCCCATACTTGTTATGTGAACGTCACCAAATATAAAAACAAAATCACCTTGTTATTAATATCTGGAATTTTCCATATTTGGTCAATATTTGGAGAATAAATATCATAAATAACTGGGATACAGTCTCCCTGATTTAGAGTAATTGTTGTACTGATGCTAGATGGCAGAAGCAGTCCATTCTTGCAGTAAGAAGCACTGAAATAAAAACATATCAATTAATAAATTGCCAGTACTTAAGTAAAAAAGTGCTATGCAAAAGAATTTGTTTAGGTGGATATTAACATTAGCAGAAGATACAGAATTTCAAAAGATACCATTTTTCCAAGCAAGGGCGTATCCAGGATGTCCAGGATGTTATTCAGCGGGGGGGGGGGGGATGTTACAATTTTTTTTAAATCCATCAAAAATGTGTTTATATACATTTTTGTAGCGTTTTTTACGAGTCGGACAAAATTTCGGGGGAAGGGGAGAGAGGGTCAAATCTGAAAGCCCTCTAAACCCGCCCCCTGCATACGGTTTCGAGGGATGTTCAAAAGCACCGAAAAATATATCTATGGTCACTGACATAATTATTCACACAATGGTATTGTTCAAAATTACCGGCCTATTAAAAATAGTGATTAATAGCTATGGAAATATAAACAGTCCCTTGAGTTTTTATGCGTGACTAATTTTTGTTGTTGTATATTATTAAGCCTAATATATTCACCAAGCGTTCTTCAATCGTGTTCATTTAGTTTTTTTTTTTGTGAACTTATTGTTTACTAAGCTTTTGTTTATTCTGTGGTTCTTTTGTTTAGTTTTCATGGCTAACCTTCACTGCTGATAGTTTATATATATTTGTATAATTTCTTTATATATATATATATATATATATATATATATATATATATATATATATATATATATATATATATATATATATATATATATATATATATATATATATATATATATATATATATATATATATATATATATATATATATATATATATATATATATATATATATATATATATATATATATATATATATATATATATATATATATATATATATATATATATATATATATATATATATATATATATGTAATCCTCGTTTTCTCACCTTTGTTTATTTTATTTTTCATTTATTCCTTTCCTCTATTAGTTTCATATGTCATGTATAGCCAGTGTGGTCTTAGAATGTATTTATTGGGGTTACGTCATCCCCAGGGGCATAGCTAATGGATTTTTCAACTAGGATGAAGCAAATAGCTATCTCAACATTTTGATCGAATGATTTTGAAGAACAGAGGCATGGAAGGGGGCCAGTTTGGTCACTTAAAAATGGCATTATAAATTTTTATTTCTGTTCGATTGAGCCCTCTTCCGATATTCTAGGATCATTGGTTCGATAGTATCACCCATGGGAAGAAAAAAAAACGTATCCATGATCATTCTTCTCGCAAAAATACTAAACTTCATAGTTTTGTAGATAGGAGCTTCAGTCCTCTGCAGTAGTACTCTAAACCTGATCATGCGATTTTAACTAAGATTTCTTGACTTTTTGGTAGTCCCCCCTTTTTTTTTCAAAAATTAAGCAAATTTTCTTCGGTTCGAAAATTCTGATGGGTAACATTAAACTTAATGAATTTTATATATATGGAATCAAGATAAAAAACCAATTCTTTTGATGTATTTATTATTATCAAAATTCTGATTTTAGAGTTTCGGTTACTATTCGGCCGAGCTGCTCTTTACTTACAGTTCGTAACCATGAACTGTTTGATTTGGCTTAGTCCCTTTTAATTCTGCCAGTTCTAATTCTTTTTGACATTTTTATAACGTTTTTGACATTTGATTTTTCTTTTCCTAACTAGCTATGTTATATTCGTTTTGTTTTTTTTTTCTTTTGCCGAGTTTATTGACTCTAAGTGTAAATTTTGCCCATCTTGGCTTGCCGCCAAGAGAACCACAAATAAGTCCAGATTTCCAGAAATAAACGGTGTTTCAACAGTTGATCAGCAGTTCTTCACCAATAGTTCGCCGAAAAAAAAAAAAAAAAAAAATTCAGTGTTTTTACCTCCCTGTAAAATTTATGTAACATATCACCCTTTAAATTAATGAACTTCGGTGTTATTTTTACGATTAAACGAAAAAAGAGACCAAAATTACTTTTTTCCAAAGCTATCCGTAATAACAAGCTTGTCAATACTCCAATAAGCAAGACCACTGCTTAACCATCCGCTGTAGGCAGTGTAAACAATACGTATTTTGGTCGGTAGTTCTTGGAGGGGGTGAGACACTACCATTCTTACTAATTTTCCACCACTTCGAAGCTCATCGTCAGGTCCCCTGAAAAAAAAAATTATTAATTAAAAAATGAACAACTAACTGCAACGGTCTAAATTTCACGAAATAGGATATTGAATGTCCCGGAACCTAGCCGAGTTTTGATCTAAGGAGGGAGAAGGTTGCAGAAGTTTTCAATTTTTACATGCAAATTAGTTCTGAAACAACACTTAGGCAGAAATGTGATTGAACTATAATCAGGATAACAACATTTTTAACCTAAAGCCTTTATTCGCCTAAATCCAATTGATTAAGAGAAACCACAGCTCATTTTCTTTTGGCATCGTTATGACGTTCATTTAACGTATCTTGTTCGTGGTGCTATTAAAATATTTATTACTTTTCCAATTAACCCTTATCATTTTTGAACGACTTTAACGACTTGCGATTGAAGCCGTTCTTTAAGTAGTTTATTCGCATATATTAATGTTTTTTTTTGTCATAAATTATTGGTTTTTTTTTACAAATTATCAGAAAGCATCAAGATTTAATAAATAATAATAAAAATAATAAAAAATAATAATTAATGATAATAAATAACAATTTAATAAATTTGATAAATAATGATAAAAATAATAATAAGCTTGTACGACTTGGCATAAGCACCTTATTGAATTTAATAATACGATTAGTAATCAGTGTTTTTTCAATGTGTATCATTAAATATTAGTTTCAGCAGTCACTGTAATGAAGAGTCGGCACTATAACTGCTATTGTGTTTATTTCCCCTAGTTCTATCCTTCTTTCGCCCTCCATATATCCCTAATAGCTATACCCACGCAAGGCTGTAGTCAGAGCGTATAGGGTTTTGATCCTCTACCCCCAAAAAGTACAAAAAATGTCACAAAAATACAAAATTCTCGGCTCTGTAATAGCTAAGAAAAACACTTTCTCTAGATAAATCCCTCCTCCTCTACCACCCTCCCCCACAGGCACACATAAATTTGACAATAATAGAAAGAGCAGGACATGGGGGCGGATCCAAGATTTTTTTAGGGGGGGGGGGGCAAAATAGGTTGATCCGATAAACTTCCATTAAGAGCAATTTTAATTAACGCAAACTTGCGTTAATTACGTATATTACACTACTTTAGTCTACGTTGGGAGGAGGGAGGGGCGCCCCCTCGCCCCCCTGGATCCGCCACTGGTAGGACAAAAAAATAAAAAAAATAAAAAAAAATCAAAACCAATGAAGACAGTTAAAAAATGCAAAGAGCTTTGGCAACCACAGGCGGATCTAGAAGGAGCCGGGGGGGGGGCAGGCCCCCCAAGATTTTGTCTTGCACCCTCTTTCCCTGTTTTTTTTTTTTTTCACTTCTTTTAGAATAAATTTGTCAATTAGGTCAATTATAGGCACCATTGTCACATTGCCGCCCCCCCATCAAGATTTTGCTCATTGGTGCCCTTGTCACACTACCCCCTCAACCCCCCTCCCCCATGATGTTTCTCTAGATCCGCCCCTGTTGGCAACAGACTCCTTTCAACTGTCCTCAGTGGGTAAAAATATAGATTGATGACCATGAAAACAAAACGCTTTATGAAGCTTATAGGGGAGATTGGTCCATACTCGGACGTTTTTTTAATTTGGTTCTATTTTTGTAAATTGGAGAGCTGATGATTTTTTTTTTTTTTTACTATACAAAAGGTCCAGCTCTACATAGTGATTTTTGTCCTATTTATCTGTATTAGCTTCCAATATTTTTTTTTATCGAAATTCACATGGACCACTTAAACCAGTATGAATTACTCAATGGTCTAAAGTGGGACATTAATATGACCTGCGGTGGGACATAGGACAGAATATAGCCCATCATTGGGCAGCTTAATCTTTGAATTTCCAGATCCTTCAGATATTCATTTCAGATTCAGATCAAAACTTTGAGATCAATTTGGTAATAAAAAACGCAATTGAGCATTCAGCAATTGAAAAGTCAGTGAATGTAAAGAACGACGATGCCTTTGAAAATGTTGTGAATGAGATTTGGTTCCCAAGCTTCTTCAGTAAATCGTCTTTCGAGAAGTATATTTAGTCGGACTGTTCCTGCAACTTCTATACGTTGCTTCTCCCACCATTCAACATCATCGAGCTGATCTTTGCAGTAGTTTCTGTCTTGTCCTTAATAATACCAGGAAATTAATCAGCTGCCATAGATGACTATTACAACACATGAAACGAATCAGAACTAAGTTCACAGTTATTTTCACTATTTATCCTTAGAAAATCGTCGAAGTTGTCATCAACAATTACAGCCTGAATATTTTCTAGTGTCATTTTCACTGAAGTGCTGTCACCAAACCAAATTTTCTTCAAAGCCTAATTGTTTTTTTTTATTGCTTTCATTTTTTCATTTCCTCTTGCTTTTCTTTGCCTCCCTTGCTACAAAGGCGGAAGTTCTTACCAGTCAGAGCAAGGATTTTGAGAGGAATATGAGCGGTCGTCCGACCAGTCTCGTCACATTTAAAGACTCGAACTATTATCCGTTAAAGAAGCACGGGTTATCCTGTTAATGGTCACACTTTTCGCATTTGAGTGAAATTCTGAAACAATATTCCTATTGAAAGACGTTGTCCATGATAAACTGGTCATTGTTAGCTACGACTTGGGATGAGGCCATCAAATTTGACAAGTCATTCCGAAACGTTCGTATCATCTCTATTCTAAGCCGCTGGTCGTACCGCAAAGTCTTTCCCACTTGCAACAGCATAAATATGCACATACTTGCGAGTTTCTAGCTTTTTAATACTGTAACACACATTGGCTGCAAGAACTAGATAGTTTTTGAGAGGTGCTTCTTCAACTTGGGCAAGCACCACTGGTAAGCTTTTTAATACTGTAACACACATTGGCTGCAAGAACTAGATAGTCTTTGAGAGGTGCTTATTCAACTTCGGAAAGCACCACTGGGAAACTATTTTCTCTATAAATCAGAATGATGATTTGGTGTCATCACTTAGCTTGACATATATTACAACTTTTCATTGCAACGCAGGTCAAATTTCTATGCTTAAGGGAACTGATACTTTGGCCAACATCAACACTTACAATAGCTTGTTTATAAGCTAAACCTTCTCCAATTGTTTCCAAATAATGTTTCGAATATACTATTGTATTCTCTTATCCTGGGATTAGTGACATCTTTTTGCAACATAGACCAATTGTATGATTCTTAATGACACTATCACCATACAATCCGTAGAAGAAGTTACGACTTGCAGAAATAAAAGAACAAAATCACACACAAAATTGTTCTTCCAGAAAAAAATATACCTACGTGGGTCCTACTCCTACTCGTCTTACATGTCGACAAGAACAAAAATATTTCCTGTCTTCTCTTGAACACGTTCTTATCTCCTAAATTTTAAATTATAAATTGCCCCAGTGTAACAGTATGAACCACTTTTTTTTGTCTGCCCCTATGGATCAGGAGGTAGTGCCATCTTCGATCTCTTCAGTCTTGTGTAATACTAACATGGTTACATTCAATAAGAGATTTATACCCGGCTGTACGAGCTATGTGGTGTCTGTAGGAAGAATTTATTTCACTCTAATGTGTTATGATGATTTATCAATAAATTTCTTATAATATAAGAACAGCATATGCAAATAACCTACTAAAAGAACGGCTGCAATCGGAGGTCGTGAAAGTTGTTCAAAAGTGATAAGGGTTAATTGGAAAAGTAATAAATAAATGTTTTAATAGCACCCCAGAGCCTGATGCGATAAATTAATGCCAAAAGAAATTAATTAATTAATGCCAAAAGAAAATAAGATGTGGTTTCTCTTAATCAATTGGATTTAGGCGAACAAAGGCTTTAGGGAAAAAAGATTGTTACCCAAACTAAAGTTCAATCATAACTACTTTTATGACTTAATTTACTATTTTCAGCATACGCCAGGTGGTAAATAAATTATTGAATGGCTGTAAGGTAGATCATCAAGATATTAGAGGTTGTCTTCAAAGCTTCAGACATACCGGTCACTTCCGTTTCTTTCAATGTGTGAATATTTTATCTTAGCTGTCATCTGTTAGTTTTAGACTTTTTTTTTTACACAGTAGCTTTTCAACTGAAAGTAAGGAGCAACATCAAAAATTAAAACAGACATAAATTATTCTGTATATGAGGGGAGCTGCCCTCTCCTCAATACCTCGTTTTTTACGCTAAAGTTTGACTTTTTGTCCCAATTCTTTAAGAACGACTGCTGAAACACAAGGGCCGTTTAATAAAAAGAAAAGCTTTTTTAAAGTACTAAAAAAAACTTCAGCGTGAAGAACGAGGGATTGAGGAGGGGGAAGTCCCCCCCCCCATGTACAAAATATTTTTTGTTTGTTTTAATTTTTAATGTTGCCGCTTACTTTCAGTTGAACAAAACTTTTTTTTTTATTATCAAACAGTTCGTGGAGAGACCCGGCTCAATAGTAACCAAAACTCTAATAAACAGAATTTTGACACCAGTATATACACCAAAAGAATCAAATTTTTATACTGATTTAAAATATCAAAGTTTCATCAAGTTTAGTTTTACCCACAGTTTATAGAATTATCCAGTAAGTTTATCGCAGATCATTTCTGGTCTTCGTTCTCGGTGCGAACAAAAAGCTCCTCCCACTTATTTGTTCACTCATGGATCAGTGTGTCTGCGTCTATCAATGAGAAATGGTTACAAAGTGCATTATTCGTAATAGCGGGTTTCCACTTATTTCCGATTTTTTCGCGTCTGACTTGTCTACCCGTGAAAAGATCTAATGCCGCTTATGTTTTTACGTTCTTTGGAGCACTTGCACCTCGGTCCGGGTTTTTATAATGGGTGAGATAGGGAATGATCATACTGGATAATTATATAAACTGTGGTTTTACCCCTCAAAAGATCCTGAAAAAATTTGCCTTATTTTTGAAAAAAGGGAGATACTCCCCCTAAAAGTGATAGAATTTTAATGAAAATCAATCCATCATATTCAGCGTATCAGAGAACCCAACTATAGAGGTTTCAAGCTCCTACCAGCAAAAATGTTTAGGTTTTTTATATATATATTTTTTTCCCAGGGGTGATCGTATCGATCCAGTGGTCATAAAATATCGCCAGAGGGCTCATTCAAACGGAAATTAAAAGTTCTAGTGCTATTTTTAAGTGACCAAAAATTGGAGGGTAACTAGGCCCCTCCCGCGCTCATTTTTCCCAAAGTCAGCCGATCAAAATTTTGAGATAGCCATTTTGTTCAGCGTAGTCGAAAACCTATTAAATATGTCTTTGAGGATGACTTAATCCCCCACAGTCCCCGGGAAGGGCTCCAAGTTATGAACTTTGCCCATTGTTTACATATAGTATATGTTACTTGGAAGTATGCAGATGTTTCCAGGAGGGAATTCTTCTGGTGGGGAGGGGGGTCAAAGGACGAGGCTATGTGGGAGGATCTTTCCATGGAGGATATTGTCATGGGGGAAGGGATATTTCTTTGACGGAGGCCGCCGGATTTCCCAGCATTATTTAAAAAAACGTTCAGAAATTAAATAAAAAAAAAAAGTTTTTTTAACTGAAAGTAAGGAGCGACATTATCACTTAAAATAAACAGAAATTATTCCGTATATGGAAGGGGCTGTCCCCTCCTCAATGCCTTGCTCTTTACGCTAAAGTTTTTTATTGTTTTAAAAAATAGAGTTATGACAAAGAGTCACACGTTAGCGTAAAGAAGGAGGCGTTGAGGGGGGGGGGCCAGCCCCTTCCATATACGGAATAATTTCTGTTCGTCTTAAGTTTTAATGTCACTCCTTACTTTCAGTTTAAAAAAAACCTTTTTTTATTTAATTATACTTAAAACCGACTAAAGAATGTAAATGAAATTGACAGAATGAATAGATCATTCATTGTCCATTACTTAAAATCTTCATTTTAAAAAATTTGTCACAAAAATATGACCAGTCTTTTTCCCTTCAAATAGAAGGAGTGGTCACAAGAACTTTAGAGGAGTCTCCAGGGGCGCCATTTGGGGGGGGGGGCAGGGGTGGGCCCACCCTAATTTTTCTGGGGGGCCCAAGTTACCTCCCAAAAAGGGCTTTTTTTTTACAAAATATACAGGAACAAAATTACAATTAGCAATTAGTCAAAATTTTGAAACTCATTTGAAATTTCAGAATTTTGAAAATTTTGAAATTTTGAAGTCAATATGTAGATTAACTTAGATAATAGTGCAACTGGGTCGTGCAAGGGTTGAAGTGACAGATCAGTTTCTGATTTTATTGATTCAACATCTTTCTTATGTGCTATCATGAGCAGTGTTTCCACTTCTACTTATTTTGGTAGTAGAATACTTATTTTTGGACTCTTCTACTTCCAAATGTTAAATCTATTTATCTACTTACTTTCTACTTATTTTTGGAGGCTTAAGTTTTCGTGCCGGCCAAGTATTTTGGTTTTGATTCCATTGAATTGTAATCCTATAATGTCTTATAGAATGGAAGGGTGCAATTGTTTTTAGAAGCGGCATCTTTGTCGGGAGCGGCAAAAGGGAAATTCGGGAAATTATAAAGATCAGTTTAAATGAATGAATTTTTTTAAAACCTTAAGGCCATCCATATATAGCCCATTTATTATTCGCCCAGTTCGCCAATCGCCAGTTTACTATCTACTATCAGTATTTGAAGAGCCATTGAGAATTCATGAGTTTGTCAGGAGCTCAACAGCGTAAATTGGCAGCATTGAAGAAGGAGAAAGAAGCAGAAAAGCAAGTTTCTCTGAACAGATGGATTAAGAAGCAAAAGCAAAGTGAACCGACTCGGCAAGTAAGTAACCTACAGTATTTGTGTTTTATTAAGTCGTTTGTTTTTTTTAGCGATCTGGTTGACCAAAGTTACTATTCTGAACCGCGCTGGGTAGTTTATATGGTGTTAAGGGGATGCGGTACCTTAAATGTTCACCCTATCTCGCCCATTATAGAATTATTTTAGTTTTTCTGGCCAAACTATTTAGAATTGATTGAGCTGTCTTGCCCTGTCTTGTTGAGCTTGGATAAAAGATCCGAATAATCGACACAAAACTAAAAGCTGACACCTACTTTCCCGGAAATCTTAAAAAAACGATATAACTTCTCGCGGTTTGTCCCGGAGATAGAGATGTTCAGTTTTAATGAAACATAAATCATCGGAAAGCCTATTCTTTATTTTTTCTATTAATCGGAGTAAATTTTCTTCTTAAAGTTCAGAAAAGGACAGTCCCTCAAAATTTTCCAGCATACCTGCTAGGAAAATGCCTAAAATCACCTCAAAGGAATTACCAGTTGACCAGCTTGGTCCCTTTGGGAACTCCCTATGGCGCTAAAAAAAGCTAATTCTTTTTTACTGCTATGAAAAAGCTAATTCAGATGTTAGGTATCCTCTTTTACTTTCTAGTTTTTTCCTTAGATCTGTCCTTTTTTTCTGCCATTTAATTCTTCTTTAATAAAAGAAAAATTTTAGCCCCTCAACCAATGCAGTATAGTTATCTTTAAAATTAACTAGCCTTTTACTGAAAAATAATAAATACAAAATAATACTGGATATTCAGTAGACCTGGTTTCCAATAAATTAAACAAAAAAAAGTTTTTTAAACTGAAAGTAAGGAGCGACGTTAAAACTTAAAACGAACAGAAATTATTTCGTATATAAAAGGGGCTGTCCCCTCCTCAACGCTTCGCTCTTTACGCTAAAGTTTTTTATTGTTTAAAAAAATAAAGTTGTGAGACAGAGTCAAACTTTAGCGTAAAGAGCGAGGCGTTGAGGAGGGAATAGCCCCTTTCATATACGGAATAATTTCTGTTCGTTTTAAGTTTTAATGTCACTCCTTACTTACAGTTTAAAAAACTTGTTTTTTTTTATTTAATTTCCGATCGTTTTTTAGTTAATGCAGCTTTCATTTTGGCTCACCGTCATTGAATAAGTAAACAAAATTTGCATAAAAATTTTACTTTTCTTTTGCTAAATGGATGTCTGTAAATTTGGTTATTACATTATTTACATATTAACTGACGTTACTAATTTCTATATTCGTATATTTTTCTTCTGGCAAGAAATACAAAGTTGCAGATTTTTGCAGATATGAGCTTGAAACCTATGTAATAGGGTTTTCTGATACGCTGAATCTGACGGTGTGATTTTCATTAAAATTCTTTCACTTTTAGGGGATGTTTCCCCCCTCTTTAAAAAATCGGGTAAATTTACTCAGGCTCTTAGCTTTTGATGAGTAATACTAAACTTAATAAAATTTATATATTTAGAATCAGAATTATAAACCCATTCTTTTGATACATTTATTGACATCAAAATTCCGTTTTTAAAAGTTTCGATTACTATTGAGCCGTATCGCTTGATTTTTTTATTGTTTTTTTTTTATTACGTATATGTTATAACGTATATGAGGGGGTTCTCCCCTTAGTCAATACCACGCTCTTTACGTTAAAAGTTAAAAAAAATTTTAATTCACAAACCCCTGAATCACAAAGGACGTTTAATTAGAATAGATAGCTCTTTTGAAAGCACCAAAAAAACTTTAGCGTAAAGAGCGAGGTATTGACTTGGGGGAGAGCCTTCTCATATACGTTATAATTTCTGTTCGTTTTAAATTCTAATGTTGCTTCTTACTTTCAGTTGAAAAAACTTTTTTAAAAAAATTTAATTTCTGATCGTTTTTTAAATAATGCTTGGAAATCCGGCGCCCCCTTCATAGAAATGTCCCTTACCCCAAAGAAAAATCCTTCACGGAAAGATTCTCCTGAGTAACCCCATTCTCTAGCCCCCCTCCAGAAAAAATGCTTCCTGAAAATGTCTGTATACTTTCCAATAACCAATAAATAATGCTGGCAAGTCCGACGCCCCCTTCATGGCAATTTCCCTTCCCCCATGAAAACTTCCTTCATGGACAGATCCTCCGGCATAACCCCCGACCCCCCCCCACTAGCAGAAGAAAACCCTCCTGAAAACTTCTATATACTTCCCAATAACCAAAACTATATGTTAACATTGGGTAAAGTTCATAACTTTCAGCCCTTCCCCCAAGGACTTTGGGGGATTAAATCATCCTAAAAGACATAGTTATTATATTTTCGACCAGACTGAACAAAATGGCTATCTCAGAATTATGATCGGTTGACTATGGGAAAAAAATGAGCGTGGGAGGGGGCCTAGTTGCCCTCCATTTTTTGTTCACTTAAAAAGGGCACTAGAACTTTTAATTTCCGTTCCAATGAGCCCTCCCACGATATTATAGAACCACTGGGTCTATACGATCACCCCTGGGAAAAAAAAACAAAAAAAACAAAAACAAATAAACAGGCATCCGTGATCTTTCTTTCTACTGGCAAAAAATGCAAAATTCTACATTTTTGTAGATAGGAGCTTGAAACCTCTTCAGTAGGGTTCTCTGATACGCTGAATATGATGGTGTGATTTTCTTTAAGGTTCTATCACTTTTAGGGGGTCTTTCCCCCTTTTTTTGAAAATCAGCCAAATTTTCTCAGGCGCGTAACTTTTGATGGGTAGCACTAAACTTGATGAAAGTTATATATTTGAAATCAGCATTGAAATATGATTCTTTTGATCTATCTATTGGTATCAAAAACCCGTTTTCTAGAGTTTCGGTTACCATTGAGCCGGGTCGCTCCTTACTTACAGTTCGTTACCACGAACGGTTTGATTAAGATTACCTCTATGTTAGTTTTGTTTTGTTCTTTTTTCTTCTGCAAAGCACTGTTAATTTTATGGATAACAATGCTACATGGGTTGAGGGGCATAAGCCAAAGATTGTCGTTTTTTTCTTTTCTTTCTTTTTTTTTTTTTTTGGAACCACAAAGTTTTGCAGTGCTTATAGCATTAGATTTGCTAAAATGCCGACTGGTGATATGAAGCCGCATTCAATTTGCTGTAGTCACGGTTCACGTTTCGCCATTTGGTCCTAAATTATGAACCTGTTTGGCGGTCACATTATCAGTAGTTCTTCAGGCTAAATGGGAGAACGTCACAGAAAGAAAGCAAATAAGCCTACAATAGAGCAGGACGTAACTGAATCTACAGCAAATTGAACGCGCCCTTAGCTTATTTGCGATCTATCTTGATATCCGAATCATTCATTCAAGGACTACTGCAAAGGCTTTTTGCGATTTGGGTTGCTATTGCATTAAGCCCAAAGTTTCTATTATTGTCTTTACGGGTAGATAAGGATCAACGCATGTATAATTATCCGAAAAACACCCTCTTTGGCTTTGCTGAAATTTCCTGTTTTTCTCCTAAGTTCGATATACTTTAGTAAACTGTCACACCATGGAGGAGTTCTAGCACTATTTTTCCCGAACTTCTGTGCCGAAAGCGGAAACTGCTACGCAGTTTGGACTTAACATACTAAAAAAAGCAACTGTTTAAATGTTGAAAATGAGTTCAATAGTGCTTCAAAGTACAAGAGTGGCTTTTAACCTTTGGGTATATCTTTCAGGTGCCTGACTCAGCACCCGAATAATCCATTGCCATCGCTTTGGGTCCTTCGAAGGACGTAGTGGTCGGTCAGACCGAGATAGTAGAAAACGAGACGACTCAAAGAGACACTGCGCCTGTCACTGCTCAAGAGGCACAATCTGAACAAGATACGAATCGAGATGAAGAGCACCATCGTTCAAGTGATCCTACTAATATTTCTTCATCCTCCCACGAACATCCAAGTCAACCACAGCTGCTACGGTACCCTGCACAGGTTTCAGAAAACGGCAAGCTAGGACGGTCATTTAATATTTCGTATTATGGAAAGCATCCTTGGCTTGAGTACTCAGTTAAGGGAAACTCGGTTTCTGTTTCAGCTGAAGACACTTTGGTGGGCCGTCAACCTTTCACAGACAGAGATATAGAGCAAAGCCTTTCATCGAGACCGGCTTTTGAAGATGGAAGGGCATCTCAACCTTGCTAGAAGAGCATGCGAAAAGTGACCGCCATAGGGACAGTGCAGTTTCGTGGACGAAGTTCAAAGCTATACAAGCCAAGTAGATGCAACCCATCGCATCTGTTTTGTCAACGGACAGGAATAAGGAGATGAATGAAAACAGGAAACACGTAAGGACTTTACTGAAAATAACGGCCCTACTGGGCGACTGGGTACAGCCTTTCGCGGCCACGATGAGACTGAATCTTCGGTAAACAAAGGACATTTCGTCGAAACTTGCAATCTTCTCGCCGAGTATTGTTCCAAGCTTTTTAACAAGCTATAAAGACGATACGGCCATTATACTTCTAACGAACACCAGAACATTATAATTTCAGTGATAAAATCTAGGTTCTGGTTTACAGTATTGCAAGAAGTTAAGCATGCTAATTTCTTCGCTGTTCTTTTCGACGAGACAAAAGATAATTCGAAGACAGAATAGCTCACCAGTCTCTTGAAGTGCTTTGAGGAGGGAAAAGCACGAGAAAGACCAATAGGATGCTAGCATATGAAAAGTCTGCATGCTAAGAGTTTAGCCAGCTTCATTCACGACACAGTGGCGAAACTTGGTCTCGACTGGAACTATTGTGTTGCTCAGTGCTACGATGGAGCAAGCGTGATGAGAGGGCCCTTCTCTGGTGTTCAAGCACGACTGAGAGCGAAAGCTCCAAAAGCATTATACATTCATTGCCATGCGCATAGACTAAATTTGGTCATTGCAAACTGCGTTGAAGGTTATGGAACTGTTGGCTTATTTTTTTCGTGAGGCCAAAATCTGTACACGTTCATTTCCAACAACAACACCAGACATCTGTTTTTTGTTGAGTCCCAAAAGGCTACTCAACTGGCAGTCCTAGAATTAGAAAGGAGTACTGTGACAAGATGGTCATAGAGATATCGATCAATATTGAATATAAGACTCCGATATGAATGTGTTCTGGCTGTACTGTCTGCAGTCAGCGAGGGAGCTGATAGTGAAGCTCGAGCAGAAGTAGCTGGGCTCCAGAGAAAAATGGAATCTTTCACAGTTATATTCCAGTTGTTCTATATGGAAGCAATTCTGAAGACGACAAACTCCCTTTCTGAGCAGCTTCAGGCAGCTGATCTGGTAATATATAGGTCCCGCACCTTGATTCAAGCAACAAGGAAGGAAATAGCTGAACTGCGCTTTGACACTTCATTTGCATCGCTTTTGGATAAGGCAGAAGAGTTTGCTGAAGGTCTTGAAATTGAAGTACCTGACGTGAATGGACCTGCAACCGGATCTTCCTCGGTAGGTCAGAGGAGACGACCTAGAAGAACCCAAAAAATTATCAAACAATTGAAAGAATTCATGACCACTTCGACGTTAGGAAAAAACTTTGTTGAATCTGACAATAGAGCTCCAACTCTAGCGGAAGAACTGAAAAGAGAATACCTGGAGATTGTAGATCGTCTGATTGCGGAATTCGAAAGACTACAGATAACCTTCCAGTGCTCAGTACACTCGAAGCTCTGGACCCCAGCTCTACCAAGTTCATGGATGCAGGGCTCCTCAAGCAATTCTCTGAACTTTATTCTCAAATGGACATTGACCAGATTCTTCTTGAGGCCCAAGCTGGTATTGCCAAGCGGTTTTTGATCGAGGAGGAGGCAAAACCGTAAAACTTCATGGATGTTATCGATAATATCGAGACACTTCCAGTGGCCTATTCAGAAATTATAAAATTTCTTCATATTGCTGCCACACTTCCTGTCACGACAGCCAGCAATGAACGCTTGTTTTCTCGGCGGGAAATAGTGAAGAACTATCTGCGCTCGACCACAGGAGACGATCGTCTTAGTCACCTGCTTTTGATCTTTGCAGAGAAGGATGTAGTTAAAAACTTGGATTTTGACCAGCTTGTTGACGACTTTGCAAAGATGAAGCCACGACGGCTCCCCTTGTTGCCTTGAGTGTTCACTGATCTGTTTCAAAATTTTTTTGTATTTTTTGATTTTATAAATATACTTGATCGAGCAAAGTTTTGCATCGTCATAGCCAGAGCGTGACTCCAACTTGGACTAAGGTATTTACTGTAAGCAGCGAGCTGAATAATTCTGCTACAGAATATACTTTAGTCAAAGCGTGAGTTTCTACAGAGGTTCGGCTTTCGTCAAGTTATAGGTTTGGAAAAGTGGAAGATTCCCAAACGGCTGTTTTTTTTACATCGCACATACCGTTTCCGCTTTCTTCAGATATCTGGCCTTTTCCGAACCCAAGGCCGTATCCAGGGGGGGGGGGTTACCCGGTTTGAGCCCCCCCCCCCCGAAATTTTTGACCGAGTCGAAAATTAGTCTAAAAAATACCTGTCTGCGGAGCATTCATCTACACCTGTGGATCTGAAGGACACTGGAGCCATAGTTGAAGCTTCTGAATCACGCACACTGGAACCAACCACGACGCAACACGCACTTGCACCAACCCAGTCTTTGTCGTTGTTTGCAAATGACATCGGTCGTTTTGTCAACAAATCATCCAGTCTCGATTCAAATTCTAAACTCCGTTTGCTGAAGAGCCCTTGGACTCCAAATGTCTCCTACATTTTTCCAGTATCTGAAGAACGGAAGCTGAAGTTTCAGTTAGCTTGGCTCACTCGTTTCAGTTGGTTGTCCTACTCTCCGCCTGAGAACGCTGCTTTTTGCAGATTTTACGTTCTGTTCTCGTCAGAGACAGATGGCAAAGGCTGCCAACAGCGCTTGGGGAATCTAGTCACCAAACCATTCAGGAACTGGAAGGGTGCGATAGAGTGCTTCACAGCTCACAAAAAAGCAGATTTTCATAGAAACTGCATCGAATCGGCTGAAAACTTCATTTCTGTCTCGCGGAAAAGGCAGGACAATATCGTGCACCAACTAGACGCGGCGAGGAAAGCGCAGGTTCAAGAAAATCACCAGAAGTTGCGACCAATTGTTGCTGCTACTGCTATCACGTCTAAGTCGACGAAGCTCAGTGTTTTGCCAGTGACTTAGGACTGGAGATGACTCGTCCAAGGACGAGAGGTGGCCAGAGTATGCATGCAGACGATGCAGACCTTTTCGACCACTATAGAGCCTCGCTCTTTATTCCTTTCCTGGACCACTTCACTTCCGAGCTGAAACAACGATTTGTGCTTCACCAGAAACTGCTGTCAAATCTCAGCGTCCTTTCTCCTGCCAAAATTGTTTCTGTCGATCCGAAGGCATTAAACCTGGAGTCATTGATTGAATTGTATGGCGATATTCTTCCCGAGCCAGACTGTCTGAAGCAAGAAATTGAGCTATGGCGCATCAAGTGGGAGAATGTTCCCGTATCAGAGAGGCCTACATGTGCTGTGTCTTCGCTTCAGGCATGCGACGCTAGCTTTTTTCCAAATGTTTTTCTTCTTCTGGCTGTTCTTAGGACGTTACCTGTTAGCACTGCTACTCCGGAAAGAAGTTTCTCAACGCTCAGAAGGCTCGAAACCTGGCTGAGAAATTCAACAGGAGAAGAACGATTGAGTGGCTTAGCCCTCCTTGCAGTCCATAGGGACGATGACATCTGCCCTGACAAGGTCATCGACATTTTTGCAGAGGAGAAAAATCATTACCTGGATTTTTTTTTAGAGATATTTGCCCTTACTTTTAGCTAAAAAAAAAAAACTAAAAAATATATAGACTACTTCTAGCCTACTATTTGGCTTCTTTTTGCGAAAAAAAAAAATTAGCTTGTAGTATTTAACTGTATGTAAATACTTCTCTTGTTTTTGCGTTACTAAAAAAAAAAAAAAAAAAAAAAAAAAAAAAAAAAAAAAAAATGCCCCTTAAGATACGAAAGTATGCCTAGTGGACGCGTCCACGTTCGCAAGGGGCGGACTAACGGTCTCGAGCTAACGTAATGTTGCTCGAGGATGTTAGACCAAGTCCACGGGAAAAAATCGGGTAACCCCCCCCCCCCCGAACAAAAATCCTGGATACGGCCCTGTCCGAACCTATGGCATAAGAGCGAAAGAAGGAAAGGCAAAGCAATTGAGACAATTTCCTTAATTTTTACGGTAACTCCCACGGAAGGCAGTTTTTTTTCGGATAAAGCTAGAGGCAATTTTTTTTTTTTTTTAATACAAGCCTGCTTCGGGGCCCATGTCGATTGCTTGCCCACCCTAAGGTTTGGCTGAAATGGCGCCTGTGGGAGTCTCATAAGTTCTAGTTACTAAAGTAAAGAGATGGCCATTTTGTTCAACATATTTGAAAGGTCTGGAAATCATTTCTTTGATGATAACAAAACCCCAGCCCTCAGGGCAAGGGTTGTAATTTATGCCCTGGAGGCATATATGATTTTTATAGAAAGCATCGTCATATAAACATGGGGTGTCATTGGATTGGTAATCAGACGCTCTAGTGTTTGTTTTAAGAGTCAAAGTGATTGGAGGGAAGCTACCCCTCCCCTCCCCCCCCCACACACGCACAAACATATTGTCCCGAAATACATCTAATAAAATTTTGAGATAGGCATTCTATTCAAAGTAGTTTAAATATCATATAACAAGGCTTTTGGGGTTGAAACAAACCCCAGAGATTAGGGGTAAGGGTTGTAAGTTATACCCAGGGGTTATTAAATGCTTTTATGGAAGGGATGGTTGTTTAACGTTAGAAGAGGCTCAGTCTTTTTCACTGAAAAAGAATATGTTAATATAAAACGAATAGAAATTAATTAAAAAAACTTTTTCCACAACATAAGTTTTTCAAAAAAAAGTAAAGAACTCCATTAAACCAAAAATGAACAAAAATAGAATCAAATAATACCAAGCATATACCAAGCATACAACTACCACAAATCAGTATCAATAAATAAATGGAACCCAAAACAAACAGGAATTAAAATAAGTAACCGAGTCAAACTCAAAACGAGCAGAAATTAATATGAGTAGGGTTCTAAACCCCTATGCTTTCTAAAAGCCAGTATATAATTTGTACTTTGCTGAAAAAATTCTTTCAAATGTTTTCATTTTTATAACTTTAAGAAATCAAAAATTAATTAAGATTTTAAGGAATAAATATCAGCATATGTATATTAAACTGACAATGCACATTTTTTTCAGTAAATTCATTTGAATTCTTTTTAGTAAAGTACAAATTATATTCGGCTTTTAGAAAGCATAGGGGTTTAGAACCGTACTCATATTAATTTCTGATTATTTTGAGTTTTATTTATTTATTGATACTGATTTGTGGCTGTTGTATGCCTGGTAGATTATTTGATTCTGTTTTTGTTCATTTTTGGTTTAATGGAGTTCTTTACTTTTTTTTGGAAAAATACATTTTGTGGAAATTTTTTTTTCAATTAATTCATGTATAAATGATGATACTTACTTAGTCATATAGAAGACTTCTGAGTATTCTTCGTCCCTTGAAAACGCCACTTCAATTTTTCCCCGAGATAGTGCTTCAGGATAATTGTATGAGCTGTAGACTATAACCCTGAATTGATTTGCTAGGCGAAAAGTGAAATATATGATTAATCAGGAGGCTCAACATTCAAATAAACAATATTTCACTTTTTATAATCATTTCAAGATGAAATCTTTTCTTTGTTAGAATTGTTTTGAGGCACATTGCTTGTCTATTATAGTGACCCCACTTTGGTTCTTGATCTGAGTAAAACCGGTTTCTATATTTCCGAATGCAGACAGAGAAACTGGTTTAACTCAGATCCAAAACTTGAGTGTGGTTGCTATAATAGACAAGTACCTGAGCTAGTTTTCTTTTTCTTCTTCAATATAAAAAAAAAACTATTTATAGTTTCATATTAAAATAACTTGAACCATTCTTGCTACTAAATTCGTAATGCTATATTGTCTTTTTGTATTTATTTTTCTGTGAAACACTTCAATTAATTACAAATTGGACTGCTAATTAAACTAAAACAGCGGTGATGAAAAAACAAGAAGTAAGTAAATTCTGGGAAATTATCTTTCAAATAAACAAATTTTACTTTTTACAATCACTTTAAATGAATAAGTTTCCTTTATTGTGGTCATTCATAAATGTATTAAATTATTATAATATTATATATATTAAATAAAATATTATATAATAAATTATTATATATATTAAATTATATACACATTTGCACATTGGCCGATTCTATTGTCTCCCCTTAAATTTGCTAGTGCCCTTCTTAAGTGACTAAATGACCTTTTTGATATTAGGCAGGTATTGAGACCGGGAATATTAGTAGCCGGTGCTTTTTTTAAATCATGGTTTTCCGATATTTCCAACGTTTTCTATGGTTTCCTTATATTTGAAAACAAATTTGTCCAAGACCCCCATAAAAAATGGCATCAGATCAAATTAAAAGTGCACCATTGGAGTTAGTATGGTCGGAAACCATGTATAAGAGGATCCAGCAGAAGGAGGATCAAGGGGGGACCCAAGTCCCCCCAAGAATTTTTGGCACCCTCAACCATTTTTGCTCTTTTTTAAATAGACTTGTCAATTTTTTCAATTATTGGCACCCAGGTCGCATTACTCCCCCCCCAAGATTTTGCTCTAAATTTATGATGATTTAAAAAAAAGTCTGAAACCCTTAGAAAATGGCGTAATACAAAATGAAGTATACCATTGGAATCAGCACGGTCAAAAACGTAGTTGTGGGAAATTACAACCCCCCTCCTTGAAGAACAAGGAAAATGTCTTTTTTGCATGGGTAGCATTGATCTGTCTACCGTTTTTTTTCGTTTTTCTTTTTTGCAAGGCTATGGGGTGACCAGAACATTATAGTGAGATGCGTAATAGCTCATTCGAACGGAAATTAAATTTGCTAGTGCCCTTTTTAAGCGACCAAAAAGATTGGAGGGCAACTAGCCCCCCTCCCTAAAGGCCCCTCTCCCCACAAAGTCATCCAATCACAATTTTGAGACATCAAATCTGTTCAACAAAGTTCAAAGGTCAAGTATCTTTGGTTTTGGTGATGATATGATCCTTCATAGTCCATGGGGAAAGGGCTGCACACTGTATCAGCATCGAACGTATTGATATCACGCGTATTGGTATTGGCGTATTGGTATCGCCGGTATGTACACAAATTTTTAATAGCTCATATGAAAGATGTTGCTCTTATTTACGTCCTTCCCATAAATTTAACCATCAGCAAGTTCCAAATGGCACTCAAAACGGCACTTTTAGTAACATGTCTCAAGTGCTGTTTTGGCGTCATATCTCAAAAGCTGGAGCTAGTGGGCTACCAGAACTTTTTAGAGTGGCGTCTAATGGCTCATTTCAAAGCTATTGGTCATATCTACGTGATCTTTCTCAATTCTACCATCCGTAAGTGCAATATAGCTCTAAAAACAATACTTTTGATGTCACTTCTTAAGTAGAAAAGCTCGGAAGCATAAAACGATATCATCATTGTAGTAATTATGGTCCAAAACCCTTAACTGGAGGTTTGCAAGAACACCTCTGGTGTGTTTCTCGTCTATTTTCTCTTTATAAGCTACGCAATTAAGGTAAAAACACTAATATATCAAATTAGATTGTTAGAGGGGTGGTTCTGTTAATACAGCCTTCGACTTCAAATTACTGCGGTCGATTCCTGCTTGGGTGTTTTTTTTTCAATCATGGTTTTCTCCCTTTTATACGATCATCTTCAGATAATTACACTGTTTTTGTAAATGTGGTGCACTCATCTTTTAAAGCATTTCCAAGGAAGGTATTCTGTCAATCATTTTGATTCAAAAGAGAATAGAGGTCATCCAGCTAATGGTTTGCAACAACATTCTGAGTAGATCACTAAACCCATACCCCAACGAATAGCGTAATTTTGTCAAAATCCTGTGGGGGGGGGGTCAAAGCTGGAGCCAATTTTTCCAAATCAAGCGAAAATGACAGAGAAAACTGAAAAACTAGCCGTATAGAAATAAAAAAGGTAAAGATATTCTGAAGAAAACTGACCTGTTGCAGTGGATGCTTGAATTGTGCAGGCTTATCTGAGTTTTGACAACATTTTCGGAGAAAATAATTTCAGCTGGGAGGGGGGAGGACAAACTGGGGTCTTGAGGAAAACTGAGGACTGGGAGAGGAAGTTGCCCCCTCTGCCCCATAGAAAATTACGCCCATGATCCCAACCCCTTACACCTTATTGATCGGAGAAGTGAAGACATGTGGTTCTTGAACCCCTCAAAGTTGTATATTAAAAGAAGGATTTCTTATTGTTATACTTACTTATTCAAATTATTTACTTGATAATTTCACCGTAATGTCCTCTCCATACGTACGAATGTGCATCCAAATAGGAAGAAAGACACATGAAAACAGTTCTGTATAATTCAGTTAATTCTTCCCAAAATTTTTGAAATGAAAACAAACTTATTTTTCAATACCATTTATCGTACCTACACAAGAAATTATCTTTTTTGAAATTTCCATTCATTTCAGAGTAATGAATGGCTCAGAAAAACTTTATTTAAAAAAAAAAAAAAATTAACACAAGAAACCCCTTCCAGTAAAACCAAAAATATATAGACTTTAAATTTAAGCATTTAATATTTTGATTGCGGTCGTGCTGACCCGTAAATCTTACCAAGGCTCTAATCCCGCTCCCCGGATATTGCAACACTTTTTGTTTTAGCTTTACCCCACAACACTGCTTATACCATTCTTGCCTCGTGTATGTTTTTAAATTCAACTATGGGCGGTACCCGTGGCGCCGGTGTGTGTTTCAAAATCGGGGGGGGGGGGATTATGCTGTTTTTCAATTAAAAAAGAAAAAGAAAAAATGATAATATAAAAACAGTGTTATACATGATAATATAAAAACAGTGTTAATACAGAATCTAGGAGGAGGCATCAATATTTTGCCCCCCCTGTCCTTCCCCAATTGACGCCACTAGGTGGCACATTAATCATTTTATCGAAGAGTAAAAACTCTCTTAATGCGTTTAGAACAATTAATTTTACTCGAGAGGCAACCCTCGTCTTGTGCTTATTGATGAAGATCAGGGTGTCAATCTTTGGTCAATTCAGCATTTCAAAAATTATACATTTTAGCTATATATTTCCAATTTAAAATTAAATACATAAACTTGGATTATTTCTTTTTATCTCATGAAGTTGTACAAACGGTTTATTGTGACTTTTTTTTTGTTATCTTAGAAATAATTTTAAAAATGTAATCTAGTTACACTGTATTATGCAAAATATTTATTTATTAACAATTTTAATAATACAATTCGAAAATTATCATTTAATAGTAAATTTTTCAATTTATTGCTTTTACCCGCAAACATTTTAAATGTTTCGGAATACCTTTTTTGATAAGCTGACGTGAATAGGAGAATAGTTGATGATTTAATTTTTTTTTTATGAAGTAGAAACACAAAGCGATGTCAGAGCAATTTGAGCTCTTCGACTGTAAGCTAAATGACAAATAATTTTTTTGTACAATTGAAGTTTTTCTAGCCTTCAAGATATGACGAATACAATTTTAAAGTCGAATGCTAAAAATTCCATCTATTTCTACTTTTTATAAAAACAAAATTCTTAATTATCTCGAGATTGAAACAAGAAATAGGAACACGAATGAGAGTAAATCGAGCGTATTTTGTTTAATAGATTAGGTTGCAAATCCTTCTTTGACAAAAAGTGGCACAAAACACCTTTTGAAGTAGCCTACTTCTGATTACGATGTGTGCTTCATCGAAAAAGAATGCAGAATTTTGAAGAAATTATTTTTTTGTAATGATTTGGGGCAAACCTGAGCTCAAGTACGTACCAGTTCACGTCTTTTCCCGTAGTTTCCAAAGTCTATTTGTTCTATTTTTACGTTTTTTCATCCGCGTGTGATTTAGAGATTGACCTGGAAAACTACAACTTCCATATACAAAGAACAAGAAATTAAGTAGAATGCTATTTTCGGTTTTTGTGCTTTTGTAAAATTGTATTTAGTTTTCAGTCCTCGCTCAGTATGGCTGTTGAATGAACAACCAAGATATTTGTTCTGATCCCTGCCTTCGCAAAATATGGGACTTCTGTTCTTTATATGAATGAAAGGCAGGTCTTTGTCGTTACTTATTTTAGCCCCTTCCCCTATCCAAGGTTTCCTATTGCGTCCATGCTTGTTCCGCACAAAATCTAAAAGGCTAATTTAAAACTAGCATAGATTAATAGTACTATTACTAACAACTCACTGCAACACCAAGCCGCCTGAGGCCAACATAGCTGTTGCTCCTCCTCCATCCCAATTTATTCAAAGCCTCTCTCTTTATATCCTCCAAAAAATTTCCAATTTCCTTTAAATCCTTCCTTACGGCCTCTTCCCACCTTAATCGAGGATTACCTTCTTTTTGTTTGGCCGTAGATGGTTGACCAATAATGACAAACTTTGGCAATCTGTCATCCTTCATCCACAAATGATCCTATCTATCCCAACCTTTTTCTCATTATAGCCCTAGAAAGCGGGTAGAACCCAGGACAATTCCTCTATGAAACATCTAGTAAATTCTCCTCGGTCATCCAAGGTGCCCAAGTTTCAGAATAGTTATAATAAAGTATTTTGTGTTTGTTAACCGGTGTCGTTGGTGAATTTTTTCTTCCATTTATTTCGCCGAAAAGAAGCACATGGTATGCCTGCTTCTAAGAAAGTAAATTAAGTATTAAATCACTATGTCAAGGTGACAGATAGTGACAGACAGTGCCCATTAAACCAGATCCATCAATGATAGTTATAAATCACTATCCATCAATTCCATCCATCACTATCCATCACTACATTGATCCATCAATGATTAAATCACAATTCTATCCATCACTATCCATCACTACATTGATCCATCAATTATTAAATCACAATGATTAAATCACAATTCTATCCATCACTATCCATCACTACATTGATCCATCAATGATTAAATCACTATGTCAAGGTGACAGATAGTGACAGACAGTGCCCATTAAACCAGATCCATCAATGATAGTTATAAATCACTATCCATCAATTCCATCCATCACTATCCATCACTACATTGATCCATCAATGATTAAAACACAATTCTAGCCATCACTATCCATCACTACATTGATCCATCAATGATTAAATCACAATGATTAAATCACACTTCTATCAATCACTATCCATCACTACATTGATCCATCAATGATTTAATCACTATGTCAAGGTGACAGATAGTGACAGACAGTGCCCATTAAACCAGATCCATCAATGATAGTTATAAATCACTATCCATCAATTCCATCCATCAATATCCATCACTACATTGATCCATCAATGATTAAATCACAATGATTAAATCACAATTCCATCCATCACTATCCATCACTACATTGATCCATCAATGATTAAATCACTATGTCAAGGTGACAGATAGTGACAGACAGTGCCCATTAAACCAGATCCATCAATGATAGTTATAAATCACTATCCATCAATTCCATCCATCACTATCCATCACTACATTGATCCATCAATGATTAAATCACAATGATTAAATCACAATTCCATCCATCACTATCCATCACTACATTGATCCATCAATGATTAAATCACTATGTCAAGGTGACAGATAGTGACAGACAGTGCCCATTAAACCAGATCCATCAATGATAGTTATATTCACTTTCGTTCGGATCGAAGCCAGGATTTTTTTTTGTTCTTTTTTGGTCTTTATTTATGCAAGCTATGTTCTAAATTTACATAAGTGCTTTACGAAATTTTCGAAAGGGTATATTAAAGGACGATGCACAACGAAAATGGAGTTTATTATTTAAATGGTTTAGTAAAAAATAATAAAATCCTATCTATACTTTAAAGTGAGGAAAAATCAGAAATTCAATTTTTTGTTATATTTTATGAATTACGGAGATGTTTATGAATTATACGGAGTTATTTATGAATTACACGGAGATATTTATGAATACCTCCTTATACAGTTTTTGGTAGTAGCGGGTGCTAAAAAAACCAAAAACCAAAATGAACGTAAATGAAAAAAAAATTGCAAATTTAGGTTAATTATGTGTTTCATAAAACAGCTTAAGAAGGTGTAGCTTTTCTTTGAAGGTCGTTGTCTTAGGGAATCATCATACTGTTTGGTTTATGAAGTTATGAAGATGTAGCAACAGTAACAGGTGTAGTACATGTTAGGAAGGTGTAGCTTTCCTTTGAAGTTGAAGTTGTCTTTGAGAATCAACATACTGTGTGGTTTATGAATATGTAGCAACAGTAGCAGGTCTAGTAACAGGGTAGGAAGATGTAGCTTTCCTTAAAGTTGAAGTTGTCTTTGAGAATCAACATACTGTGTGATCAAACACCATATTGATTTGATTAAAATGAAGGTATGCAGAAACCTTGGTATTCTAAGAAAACTAAAGCATATCTTTCCAGGACCAATTCTAAGAATCCTATTTCATAGCTTAATTCATTCTTATGTTTCCTATTGTTCAGTCATATGGATGTCTACTTTCCCTTCTTTCCTCAAACCGCTTTCGAATATTTGTGATAAAGCTCTAAATCTTATCCAGGATGTAAATCGTTCGGCAACTAAACCGTTACTTGATATTAAAAAACTTTATATTCTTTCCTGTGCCTCTTTCGCTTTTCTTCAGCTCCATGGTGATATTCCTAGGACCCTTAGGTTTACGTTTTCTTTTGTATCTGATCGGTCAAATTATCAACTCTGTAGTTCTCTAAATATCCAAATTCCCCATACACCAACAATAAGATCCGATTTTAATCCTCTTGTTGCGTGTCATTTGACATGGAACATCCTTCCCGATTCTGCTCGAGAATGCCACTCGTTTGGCACCTTCAAAAGACTAGTAAAAAAATTTTTTTTTTGATGTGATTAATTTTCTATACTCTTGCCTGCTGCCAATAGTTTTTTTTTTTTTTTTTTTTTTTTTTTTGTTTTTTTTTTTTTTTTTATGTTTTTATTCAAAGTTTTTTTATAAATTTTTTTTTGTGAACCGTCCTTTTTTTTTTTTTTTTTTTTTTTTTTTTTTTTTTTTTTTAATATTATATGTTTAAATATTAATGTTATGCCTATATTGTTTAAATTTTAAGCGTTTAAATGTTTAATGTTAATGTGATATTTTCATAATCCCCCTCCTACAGGCCATGGAGCCTTTGTGGGGATTTGCAGATTGTTGTGTAATTATTTTACTGATATATGAAAAATAAACCTATCTATCTATCTATCTTATGAAGTTATGAAGATGTAGCAACAGTAAGAGGTGTAGTAACAGGTTAGGAAGGTGTAGCTTTCCTTTGAAGTTGAAGTTGTCTTTGAGAATCAACATTCTATGTGGTTTATCAACATGTAGCAACAGTAGCAGGTGTAGTAACAGGTTAGGAAGGTGTAACTTTCCTTTGAAGTTGAAGTTGTCTTTGAGAATCAACATACTGTGTGGTTTATAAAGTTATGAAGATGTAGCAACACTAACAGGTGTAACAGGTGAGTATTGTGTAGTTTATAAAGATGTAGCAACAGTAACAGGTCAGAGAATCAACAGATTGTCTTTAATGTTTAAGTTTTTACGGAAGAAAAACCAGTGGGGTCAATTCAGTGGTGGATCCAGGGGAACGGAGGGGGGGCTGCCCCTTAAGATTTTTTCTGGCGCCCTCACTCCTTGTTTTTTTTTAACTTTTTTAGAATACATTTGTCAATTTGGCCAATTATTGGCACCTTTGCCAAATTCCCCCCCCCCCAAAAAAAAAGATTTTGCTCATTGGCGTCCTTGTCACATTGGGCCTCGCCCAAGATTTTACTCTAGATCCGCCCCTGGGCCGATTCACGAAATTTAGGAGAGAGGCAAAATATGTTTCTCAAAATCTAGAGGAAGGCAAGTTTTTTTTTTAAAATGTTTTCAAGGAAAATGCCAAAATATGGCGTGTTTCAATAAAAAGCTGTTTTTCAAAATATTGGCGCAGAGGGCAAAAAAAATCTAGGGGAATATGCACTTCATTCTACCTCCAATTGACAGCCCCTGGGAAAAGCGTTGTCAAATTTAACTGTTTAGCTTTCCTTATTTAATTTCACTGTTTATTGGGAGTACTGCCTTAAAAAATTCACAATTATGAAATAACCAAAAGCAAGTAAAAAAAAAAAAAATTTAGCGGTTTTCAGGTTTGAATAGACTTGAGTTGGGTTTAGGGGGCAAAAACTATTTTTGCTCTGGTGTCCTTGGTTCTTCAAGGATTTTAAATTTTAAAGGACATTGAGATAAGATTTATTCATCATGAAATACACATACGATATTACACTTTACTATTCCCCCAAAGGCTCATTGGCCTTTGAAGAAGGGGTGAAGACAAACGAATCACTTACTCAGAGCAAAAATAATAAGAATCACTTACTCAGAGCAAAAATAATAAGAATCACTTACTCAGAGCAAAAATAATAAGAATCACTTACTCACAGAGACAAGAGTAAAAGGAGAAAAATAAACTAAAAATAAACTAAAAACTATAGAACGCAAAAACTAAATTAAATAGACTCCAATAAAATAACATATATAAGAAAAAAATAAATAGATAAAAATAGCTTCTAAGAAGCCAAAAATGTTTTTAAAATTTTTCTGAACAACTTGAAATATACTTTAGGATAACTTTCTATAGGAGAAGCGACTGCACAGGAGCTGAGAAAAAACTAGACAGATATAGTTCGTTCTAAGTTTTGTAAATAAAAATAGTAACTATTATGCAGTTATATTTTAGTTAAATATTTAATATTTAGAGTTGGTATGGCTATGCTTTAATATAGTGCGTTCTCGGCTGCCTGCTTTCCATAATCCTCTGTTGTGGTTTCTATAATTTTGTAAATAAAGTAATATATTTTCATCATAATTTGGTATATATCATTATGATTAACCTAACTTCACTTCTTGAGTGTGGTTGGGATAATACGTAAGTACCGCTTTTTCTTATGGGGGCAGCTGGTCAGACAAGATCCAGAGAGACCAAGTCACCTTCTTCTATCAGTACTTAACTATAGACTCATTTTTGATAGTTTTTATAGGTGGAGGGGTGTTTTATTTACTAAGGGTCATTGAACCCATCCCTGTCTTTAGTGCTAATTGTTTTAGTTGGGATAGAAAGGAGACAAATTTGTTCACTCAATTTCGGTTAAACCAATAAATGGGTTCAGGGGCGTAGCTCTAGCATTTTATTGAGGGGGCAAAAAAGTTCCACATCCAGAGAGTCAAGGGGCATGGGGTATATAAAAGCTTTTTTCCATTTTTTTGGGGGGGGGGGGGGGGCAACAGCCCCCCCATGCCACCCCAAACGACGCCACTGCATGGGTTTCCGTCTCATCGCTTGCTGCTTCCTAGGTCTGCTGCTCCACTGGATGTGCTGCTTAGCAGTATGTACTTCTGGCGGTTGCCTCCCAAGCCTCTAACATTAAATTCTCGGCCATCTTAAGCTTCTCTTTACTATTTCCAACTCCTCACAAATGATGGTTGTGGCAATTTAAACGTATTACGTAAAACTTGTATACAACTAACAAGTCTGTAGCTCACTTAGTTAGACTCCCACAGCCACAGGTCCTTTGATTGATTGCCAAATTTTTACGTATCCAATTTCTGGGGCGTCAATGGGGAGAAGAACATCGGAACGTCAATTCCTACCTTCTGAATTAAAAAGAAGCCGACTTTTTTTTTATGACATTTTCAATAATACTTTTTTTTTAAGCTTTATGTTCAAAAAGAAAAACAAATTCCAGCCCCCTCCCCCCATCGTATCGTGAATATGTACCCCTATTCAATTTAGTTTCTAGGGTACTTAGACGTTTCGACATAAATAGTCGAAAACTGAAACTTAGTATCTAAGAGGTTTTAACTTCTTATCGTGGAAGCATTAAAAACTTCCTGATTCAAACAATTAGTCATCAATGACAGTAAAAAAAAAAAAAAATCTGAAATTTAATTTTCAGTTTTTCTGTTTTCCTCCAAAATTTATGGTGTGCCGTAAAACAGCTTTTTAACAACCATACCAGAGAATTCCTTGCAAATTATCCAAGCCAGCTTGGTTATAGTGTTTAAAAAGGTATGATGCGACTATTCATCGATTGGTCTAATCTGCGTCACTATATTTCATTTAGGTCCCAAATTAATCATAAGTTCCTATTTTTTTCACGAAACATGTAGTGTCCTTTTCTAAAATTGAATGATATATAATAACAATAATAAAAAACACAGTACAAAAGGCTATAAAAGACGCACCAAACTTTTTTATATTCATTTTTGCTACGTTTTTTACAAGTCGCACAAACATTTTGGGGAGGGGTCAAACCCCCTCCCTCTGGATACGGCTTTGACCACTGCAAAGCTTCTTCCCTCTCTAAATAATCCTTCCCTGAAAATTGATCTGATATAGTGCATGTCTTGCAACTCACTTGAAAATCAAATTTTCAACAAATAGCCGTATATATTTTGCAATTGAAACATTCCCAAAATCGTATTTGCATTTCATTTTCTTTCATTTAAATTACAAAATTACATTCACACTTTGTATAAGGATTTCTATCTTTGGAACAAAAAGACAAAGCTCCCTATTATAGGCCTATTTGATGATGGGATAACTGATAAGGTAGGTAACCACAGTAGGCAGGAACTTACTAGGAGATGTTATATTAGAAAAAGCAAAGAAAAAACTTGTATGCAAAATACAGGAAATTTTCTGGGAAATCGTAAAAATTTCGTGATTTCTGAAGGGGTGATTTCTGACCCAAAAAACACCTACATACGTGCCTAATGCTGATTAATAAGGAGGTTCAATTCCTTGTAAGGAGGCTGATTGATAAGGAGGGTCTATGCTGATTACAATATACGGGTGAAGATACCCCGGGATACCCCGGAGTAAATCTTGGTTCATTAAGATATTGTCAGCTCTATTGACCAATTGATCAATTTGGTTACGAATTTTTTTTTTAATTTTTAATTTTTTAATTTCTTTTTAAGTTAAATTAAGGTTTATTCATCTATCAAAAATAAAAAAATCCAGAAGCTAAGCTTATAAAGGAGATTACTACCCTAACTAGGCCTAAATACAAAAAAAAACTATCATATAAAAATCACTACTTAAAGCTGAAATTCTAATTATTTCTGAATGTTGGGAGAGGACACGCAATACACTTAGAAAAAAATAGGAACCCCTCAAAATACCTTTAAAACTTCAAATTAAAAAACTCTTCATTATAGTGAATATAACATTTAGGTGAAGTTTTTATCTTAACTTGTATTTAGGAATACATTTAGGTCCATTGATGACAATTGTAAGAACAGGTAACAAAAAGATGAATAGTTTCTCTATTTAGTTGTGTGCAATACCCTTTCACTTTCTTTCAAAAAACTTCAATAGACATTCAGTAATAACGTTTTGAAATAATTTTGAATTTGTGGAAAAATTTGCCATTCAAAAGTAGAAAACATAATGCTTAGTTCTAAGAAAATAAAAAGCTTAGTCTAACCCGAATGGAAGTAGAAACAATTACAACAAGCTTGAGCTATTATTTGTATAACATTTTGACGCTCATAGAAAACTTGATTCCCTCAAAAAGCACATTCATAGAAGCACAAAAAGTGGTACATTTATAGAAGAAAGTGTTGAAAAATTAGGGCTCTAGACAAGCTCTATACAAGCGGTTTTCAAAACCGGGCGAGAGGGCAACTACAAACCAGCCTAACCAGCCCATAACCAGCCCAAACCAGCCTAACGATGAGGGCTACTAGCCCAACTTTTTTTCTATTGATTAAAAAAATCCACAAAAGAAGTTTTTTTTAAAAAAATAAAGAGCTACATTTAAGGCAAGTTAATCAGAAATAAAATAATTTTAGAAGCGTAAAACTACCATAATTACCATCTATAAATAAATGAAGCCGAAAACGATAATAAATAACCGATTCGAACTTAAAACGAGCAGAAACTAATAGGGGTAGGGCTGACGCCCCTAGTGGCTTTTCAAGAACAGGACATAGTTTGCACTTTACCTAAAACAAAATATATGTTAAATGTTTTCTCTTTTTTTAACTTTAATAAATCCAAAACTATTAAGACTTTCATGAACGAGCATTAGTAGGCTACATATATTAAACTGGCAATTCACATTCATTTGTGTTTTTTTTAGTAATATTGGTCATAATGGTGATTTTTTTTCTTTTTCTTTCGATATTAGGAGAAATAAAACACATAGCCTGAAATAAGGATTGTTCTATTGGCTGAGTTGTGAGTTAAAACAATTTTGAAAACAAAAGTATTCTGATTCATTTTCACCTACTGAAAAATCTCAGGTTTACACTATAAAAAAAGCTGATTTATAACCTGAATTATCTAACTCTCTGTGAAAGTTTCTACTTTATTAATCTAGTCCACAGACGTTGCAGTAGCCTAAATGTTTTTTTTTTTTAATCCCCTCTTGTAAAATCGCAAGTTAAGTCGCAAGATTCTACTTTTAGCAGGTTCTCAGACTCTGGTCATTAAATTGTTAAAATTTCAGATTTTGGGGGTAGTGGGTTTTTCTAATTTTTATTTTATTTTCAATAACTGCAAACATACTGACGGACATTATTGGATATGTGTACAAATAGATTCTAACCTACAAATTTCAAAAGACCTATATTTTTTTTTTAACAAAGTAGCATTTTCTGAAAACTACCTGAAGAAAGAAAATACATTCTAAGACCACACTGGCTATACATGATGTATGAAGCAAAGAGAGGAAAAGATACAATAAATGAAAAATAAAGTCAAATAGCCGAGAAAACGAGGATTTTGTCAGCCAATGGCAAAATATGAAGACGAAGAACAAGCAAATATTTCGACAAGGACCTCCGCCAAGTCGTCCTCAGTACTAAAGAAAAACAACAAACAAACAAAATCTAACATTTCGAAGTGAATGTATTCCGCTCTTGTTAGATTCACTTCGAAAGGTTCGATTTTTTTTTCTTGGTTTCATAAGTTTATTCAAGAAACAAATCAGTAAAAGAAATAGAAGGCAAGAAATCAGTAGACCGCTTGAAAACTCTGTACAGCATTGACACCATCAGAGAGGGGTTGGCCCCCTCTGGGAACCAAGAAGGCATTTCAAAATATGTGTCAACGGAGAAAAAGGGGAATACAGTCATAAGAATTATGATGAAAATAATATTCCCGGTAGCAATTGCATAAATCGGGTGAAATCTAGTGGTGGTACTCTTACTGCGCTGGGTACACAAACGATTGAAAACCCTCCTTCAAGCGATTCAAACAATGAATTAACAATGAATAATTATTACTTTTTTACGTATTTATCCATTATATGCCAATGGTTAAAAAAAATCAAAACATAATGAATCAGAAAAAGCACAACATTTAAACCAGTTAAATGGATTAAATGACCTTGGATACTGTTTGTTTCAGAAATCATGCGATCCCAAAGTAGACCGGCGGGTTGAAAAGTTTAATACCAGTATATATCCAAGTCAACTATTTTATATTAAGTTAATACTAAGTGCATTTCAGAATAACTCCAGTTTAATTCATCTGATAACTGCAATTCTAAGGCCGTATACTAGCCAAAGAGCCTGGCCAATGTCAGGGGTAAAAGAGATTCAATACTCTTTTGAGCCAACCGGGTATAAAATATTATGTCCCCTTCCTCTAAACGAAAATTTCACGTCCTTCTACCCCCCCCCCTTCAAAAATCTTTTTGCTTGAAAGTTTTTGCTTGATCCCCCAGCCACGAGACGAGCAATCTCGCAATTATCACCTTTAATTGACCGCATGCAGCCTCTATACTGAGAAATACCCACTTACCTTTAGGCTTTAGTCATAGGCAAAAACACATACGCCCTTCCTACATCCAAAAACCTTCTAATCAAATTGTGAAATTACTTTAGAAAAATACTTTCTTCAGTTGCCCATTGTATGGTCACATGAGTGTGTTCAGATAACTGATTGGCTGGGTGTTATGGGCACTTGCCAATTATGTAAAGTAAAATAGAGGTCCCCAGCAGGGCTGCCGTTTGGGATCTAAAATCGGAGCAGAAGTTCGCTAGTTTCAGGACCCAAAGGCTTCTGAAGCTGAACGGTCAAATTAAAATCTGATAGAATGAACATATACCCCGATAGCCTCTCCCTATATATTAAGAGCTCCACGTGATCCCTCGAAAATGTTTAAGTAAAACGTGTTTTTGGGTCTAACAAGTTTTATACGTGGCACTGAGAAATTCTGCATTACATTTTAAATTTCATTGGGTCATAGCCAGTTTATTTTTAATCTTGTGACTTAATATTGATCTTAATTTTGTGGGCAACTGAGCTACGCACGCTCCTCCCCCATTCCAATTTATTTAAAGCCTCCCTTTTTTCACCCTCTCAGGAAGTTCCTATTTCCCTTAAATCGTTTTTTTACCACATTCTCCCAACACAACCACAGACGACCTACTTTCTGTTAAGCCCTAGACGGTTGGCTGAAAAGGACAATCTTTGGCAATCTGTCATCGTTCATCCGTAGAACGTGCACTAGCCATCTCAACCTTTCTCTCCCTATAGCCCTCGAAAACGGGATCGAACCACACTTTTCGAACAGCCTACTGTTTGAAATACGGCCAGTCAGCCGGTTACCCAGAACAATCCGTAGGCAATTTCTCTGGATAACATCTAGCAAATCTTCGTCCGTTTTTGGGAGCGCTAATACTTCAGAACCATGTCTGACCGCTATCATCACTGTAGCTTCCAATATTCTAATCTTGGTTCGCAGACTTATCTTTCTATTCTTCCAAACTTTTTTCAATTGTAAAAAAAAACACCCTCAGCCTTGGCTATTCTATTTTTAACATCCTCGCTACTCCCACCGTCTTTACTAATAATACTACCAAGGTAAGTGAAGCTGTCCATTTGATTGATCTTTTCGTTACCCAACGTGATCTTTTCATCTACATTTATTCCTAGCCTTAGCGACTTAGTCTCCTTAGCATTAATTTTCAAACCTATTCTAGCACCCTGAACTCGCAAAACATCTTAGAGTTCATTTATTTTGCTCACACTTTCATCTGGGATGCTTAAATCATCAGCATAATCTAAGTCCAGGAAATTTTTTCTTCCCCATTTGATTCCGTGTTCTCCCATTGCCTTTCCTGTGTTCCATAAGACGAAGTCTATCAAAATGGTCCATAAAAAGAGGGATAGAAAACAACCCCTGCTTGACTCCTGATTTAATACGAAACCAGCTGCTAACCTCATTTTCTACATTAACCGCAGCGGTGTTATTCTCGTACGTATCACTAATCACTTAAATGTATTTGTCTGGTACACCATACAAGGATAAGACCTTTGCTAAAGATCTTCTATCAGCAGAATCGAACGCTTGATCACAATCTATAAAACTGAGGACTAATGGCGTTTGATAACTCAGACACTTCTCAATTATTAACCTATGAGTGAAAATTTGGTCGACACAAACTCTACCCTTCCTAAAACGGCACTGCTCTTCTCTTAAAACCTTATCTACAGTATCTCTCAGTCTAAAAAGAATGATATTACTAAGTAATTTGCTACCTACAGAGACCAGACTAATACCTCCATAATTACTACACTCACTCTTATCACCTTTCTTATACAGTGGTTTAATTAAAGTTTTCCTAAAATCGTTAGGTACTTCACTTTTTTCAAAAATTATGTTCATAATCTTCAGTAACTTATTTTTAACCTCAGAGCCACCATATTTAAGACACTCATTTACCATACTATCAGCACCTTGAGCCTTATTATTTTGTAATCCTTTTAGTACTGTCACTAATTTTTCCTCACAAGACAAATCTTCCTTCACATCCAAGGCATCACAAATATTTTCATTTTCCTCTACATCTTTTCCTGCAACTCTATCCCGGTATATTGCATTCTCAAAATGTTCTGCCCATCTCTCTTTAACTCTTTCCTTATCACCAATTGTAGCGCCGTTCATACCTTTAACTGGTACGAGTCTGGATTGACTACTCCTTCTCAATTTATTAACATGCCAGTGCAGTATTTTATTATTATGCCGTCTAGCTGCATCTTCCAGATTCTCGGCAATTTTATCCATGGTCTCCACTTCACACCTCCTTAGTTCATATTTTAATACACTCAGAAAATTCTTGAACAAGCCCCTTCTTGTCTCAAATTCTCATCCTGGAACCTACCAAGGTCATAACTTTCCAGGAGGTAATTACCCTTCCGAAATTTCAGCTCTAAATACATCAGCGAATATTTCCCCAGTCTTCTTCAAATTTTATTAAAAAAACAAACAAGTTTTTTCAACTGAAAGTAAGGAGCAACACTAAAACCTAAAAAGAACAAAAATTATTACACATATAAAGAGGGTTGCCCCCTCCATAGTTTCTCGCTCTAGACACTGAAGTTTTTTAGCCCTTTTGTAAAAACTCCTTATACCTCTAATACAACGGCGTTCGTAGTCGAGAAGTAACTCCCTAGTAACTAAGGGACAATCAAGATTTTACAGTAGAGCATAAGGCCCTAAGAAGGCGATATATCTCTTTATATACGCAATGTTTTCTATTTATCTTAAGTTTCGATGTTGCTCCTTACTTTCAGTTGAAAAAAAAACTTTTTTTCATTTAATTTCTGATCGTTTTTAAATAGTGCCAGGAAATCTGGCCCCACTTCCACGGAGAAACCCCCTGCCCACGGAAATATCCTCTAGATAATTCAATTCCGGTGAAAATTTACGCCGGAAAATTACTCTTAACCAATCTCTGCGTAAAATTGAGACGGAAAAGCGAAAGCAAGACATATAAAAATAATTTTGTTTAAGAATTCTGGCAAATTCTCCCAATGTATGATTTCCCCTGACAAGTTCACTCCCTGGAAACTTCCCTTCCTATGGGAAATTCCCCCGTGGAAATACTCCCAAAATAAAATTTGTCCCCCAGCCCCACCCAAAAATGTATTCCTACATCCCAATAACAAATACTATGCGCAAACAATGGACAAATTTATAACCTATATACCTTTCCCCTGGGGCTGTGGGGAGAGTCACGTTATATCCAAAGGCATAGTTATTGGGCCTTTCAATTATGATGAACAAAATGGCTATCTCAAAATTTTAATCGGACGATTTTGGAAAAAAGGGGCGGGGGAGGGACCTAGTTGCCCTCCAATTTTTTTTCACTTAAAATGGCACTATAAATGGTAGTTATTGTACGTAAAAGTCCTGTCTCGACATTCTAGGGCCACTGGGTTAACACAATCACCCCTAGGGAAAAAAACAATAACAAATCGACACGCATCCGTGATCTTTCTTCTGGCAAAAAATACAAAATTCCACATTTTTGCAGATAGGAGCTTGAAACCTATTCATCAGGATTCTTTGATACGCTGAATTTGATGGTGTGATTTTCAATGAGATCATTTGACTTTTAGAGGCTGTTGTTCCCTTTTTCGAAAATCAGGAAAATTTTCTTAGACTTGTAACCCTTGATGGGTAAGGCTAAACTTAATCTATTGGTATCAAAATTCCGTTTTTTTTAGAGTTTCGGTTGCTCCTTACTTACAGTTCGTTACCACGAACTGTTTGATTACTGACTTGTGTTTTGTTAGCATAAGAGTTTTGCAAGAAATAGTCCCACCGGTATTTTTTATATGTTGATTTAGTACCAAATTTACTACCAATTATGTGTACACGTACACATAATTTTTTTCGGGGGAATGGGGTAGCAATAAAAAGAAAAAATGTTATTTGACTGCATGAGTGGGAAATATCCACAAATTAAAAAAAAGGACTTGGGGGGAGGGACATACCCCAAGGTTCTCCTCCTATATATGTACCTGATGTACCTGAAATTACTTAACTGCTGGGCCAACTTAAGTATAAAAGGTGCACACTCCGAAATTTAGTTCTGGCTTCTTCCTTTTTTGGTGATGCCCACATTCTCCAATAGCTCTAAAAATTTGATAAACCCTATTTTAAACAATTTTTCTTCAAAATTGCAATTCAAACTAATTACAAAATTCAGAACATACTTTGCAATCCACATTTTGTTAAGACATGTACCAAAAAATTGCTGACAGCAGTCTTTGAATTAGACTAAAAATGGTACTTAAATAAATTAAATGAAGATCTTTGACCCCGTTTGCTTAAGAAACCATGCAATTCAAACGTAAAGCGTGCTTGTTGAATATTTGCATGCATGTCAACTTTCCCTACAGAAAAAGTCAAATTGTAAAATTACACTGTGATTTCGTGTGGGCGTTTCTGATAGTTAGAAATTAGGTCAAATTTAATACTTACTCAATAAAAGAAAAAAAGTAGTAATTGCACAAAATAAGCGATTTTATTATCTGTGATAACTCAAGAAAATAATAAAATAATATATCTTAATATACCAAATATATCTTAATAATAAAATAACATATCTGAAAGTGCAATCTACCAAAAGAATGAAAAACTTAAATATGATTCACGAAAAACTCCTCATCAAAAAGTACTCAGAGAAAGTGAAAGCATACTGAACAGAAGACTACACAAAATAAGGCACGAGAACCAAGGTTATATCCCGGATTTTTTCGGGGGGGGGGCATTTTTGAGAGGGGGTGTACAAAAAACGCATTAGAAATTTGTTTTTAGGAGTCGGACAAAATTTCAGGGAGAGGTCAAACTTCCTAATCTCCCCCCCTCTGGATACAGTCTTCATGACAACTGTTATGAATTCAATTTAATTTCACAATTGTATTGCTTATTCAACGTTAGCTTAGCAGCGCTTTTCTGGACTTAAATAAGCTAATTTCAAATGGAGTCTGGTGCGTCAGCTGGATCAGAAAAATAAGCAGAATAACTGATGTTATTATCGTATACCTTATGTTATATTTAATTTATTTACTATACGAGTATTATTCTATTTAGTCCGTAATTATATAATTTTGTTCGAATTTTAGTAATCCATTACAGGTGTTGGCCACTCCTCGTGTCCACTTCAAGGCCATCTGTCCTGTATCAGGTCACCACTTAAATACAATCTGGATGCAGCAATTCCAAAGTGTGCTGTGAAATATTTCTAGAATTTCTATTTACGAGCCATTTTTCCAAACTTAGTAAGTTATGTTTGATTGGTCACATCAGTTATATTCTATTTTAATTGGTTGACAAGATATTTAGAATTTGTTATTTTTCAAAAAATGTTATACGGTATTCTCTTTTCTCCTTTAGAAAAATAGTTGGGATAAGTACTTTTGCATTTGATTACATCTTAGATGTTTAAAATAAAACTTCTGTGCCAAACAAATCTTGTTTTTAAAAGTGATTAAACAAAAAAACAAGTTTTTTAAACTGAAAGTAAGGAGCGACATTAAAACTTAAAACGAACAGAAATTATTCTGTATATGAATGGGACTGTCCCCTCCTCAACGCCTCGCTCTTTACGCTAAAGTTTTTTTTTTTTTTAAAAAATAAAGTTGTGAGACAGATTCAAACTTTAGCGTAAAGAGCGAGGCGTTGAGGAGGGGACAGTCCCGTTCATATACGGAATAATTTCTGTTCGTTTTAAGTTTTATTGTCGCTCCTTACTTTCAGTTTAAAAAACTTGTTTTTTTAATTTAATTTTTGAACGTTTTTGAATAAATACAGCTTTTGATCTTGGCTCACCGTACATGAATAATTAATACAAAATTTTCATATTAATTTACTTTTATTTAGTTATAGTTAAATGGCTTTCTCGAAACTTGTTTAATTTTATTTACGAACGTTTTTATTAGTAATAAATATACGTAACTTACGAATTAACTTACGTAACGAACTTCTATATTCATATATTTTTAATACGTTTATTAGGGGGTTCGCCCCCTAGTACATACCTTGCTCTTTAAGCGAAAGTTCGAATTTTGTTCCAGTTCTTTATAAATGACCGGTTAATCAAAAAGGCCATCAATTAGAATAAATAGATTATATGAAAGTGATAAAAAATCTTCGGCTTAAAGAGCGAGGCATTGACTACGGAGTTAACCCAATTATATATGTAATATTTTCTGTTCGTTTAAAGTTTCGACGTTGCTGCTGTTGCAGTTGAAATACTTGTTTTTTTGTATTAAATTTCTGATCTTTTTTTTAAATAATGCTGGGAAGTCCGGCGTCCCCTTCATAGCAATGTCCCTTCCCCCATGAAAACTTCCTTCATGGAAAGATCCTCACACATAATCCCCGACCCCCCCCCCCCTACTACCAGGAAAAATCTCCCCTGCAAAACGTCTGTATAATTCCAAATAACAAATACTATATGTTAACATTGGGTAAAGTTCATAACTTTCAGCCCTCCCCCGGGAACTTCGGGGGATTAAGTCATCCTAAAAGACATACTTATAATATTTTCGAACATGCTGAACAAAATGGCTATCTCAAAATTTTGATCAGGTGACTGGGAAAAAAATGAGCGTGGGAGGGGGCCTAGTTGCCCCCCATTTTTTTGGCCACTTAAGAATGGAACTAAAACTTTTAATTTCCATTTCAATGAGCCCTCCCACGATATTCTAGGACAACTGGGTCGATACGATCACCCCTGGGGAAAAAAAAACAACAAACAAACAAACAAATAAACACGCAACCGTGATCTTTCTTCTGGCAAAAAATGCAAAATTCCACATTTTTGTAGATGGGAGCTTGAAACCTCTATAGTAGAGTTCTCTGATACGCGGAATATAATGGTGTGATTTTCATTAAGCTTCTATAACTTTTAGGGGGTCTTTCCCCCGTTTTTCGAAAATCAGCCAAATTTTCTCAGGCACCTAACTTTTGATGGGTAGAATTAAACTTGATGAAACTTATATATTTGAAATCATCATTAAATTCTGATTCTTTTGATGTATCTATTTGCATCAAAATACCGTTTTCTAGAGTTTCGGTTGCCATTGAGCCGGGTCGCTAATTACTTACAGTTCGTTACCACGAACTGTTTGAAACGCAGGTCAGACTAGGCCGGACAAGCCAGAGGGCCTCTCCGCAATACCAACGTACGTTTAAATCCAAATCTTCTTTCTGTGCGTTAAATTAAAAGTCCCTAATGATGTAGTGGACGTGGAAAGCATCGTAAAGTCTGCTTATTATGCTATATTTGTAGGCTGTCGCATAGACTGATGAAGGGTCCAGACCCGAAACCCCCAAAATGTGAATTTTTTTAATATTTTGCTGACCAAAGAGTATGAGAAACTCTATAGGATCTTGCGATTTAACAATGGAACATTTATTTTTAAGGCTATTTTTTGCACTTTTAAGAATTTTGACCTTGATTATTATCCTTAACCCTGCTTTACAGCTAATATTCTGAGGTTATGATTTCAGTTTTCCACAATCTATCTGTCTGTGCAAACTGCTAAGAAAATTGTCATGAACCATTGGCAAGAAGAGGGGGCAGGCCGAGATAGCACAAGTTTTCTCTACCGGTTTTCAGATTTCAAAATATATTAATTTTCTAAAGATTCCAACCCTTAATGCACTCCGTAATATCCAGAGAGGGTGGAGGGGGATGGGTAGTGTGTACCCACAGTTTTGAAAACATTTTGCATGTATTAGCGCGCAATGACTGCTTATCTCCTAAGCAATATTATCTGTCCTCGCTATTTCTGTATACAATAGTAACATCAAAGATTCCACTTCCAAGAATTAGTAGCCGTGAAGCGTCATGAGACAAGTGTTGGCTATAGCTATTTATCCTCCTAACACTATATATTAAGCTAAGAGAGGAAAGGAAATAATAAATGAAAAATAAAGCCAAAAAAGGTGAGAAAACGAGGATTTTGTCAGCCGGTGGCGAAAAACAAGCAAATATTTCGACGAGGACCTCCGCCAAGTCGTCCACAGTGCTAAACAAAAAAGAAAAGAGAAAAAAACAACAAAAATCTAACCTTTTGGAGTTTACTCTACAAGATACGAACAGTATGTCTGTTCGTTTACTCTTTACTTTCATATATCATGTATAGCCAGTGTGGTCTTGGAAAGTATTTACCCTCCTAACGCTAGAATATGCTGGACGATTAGAGGTAAATTGATACCATTTTATTAATTATCTAAAATATCATTCCACCCTAGCGTTTAAATTATAGCACTAATAAGTTTATTTGATTTAAAAACAAGCTAATTTTTTTTGCCCAAAATATTTTATGATTTCCCAAATATTATATTTTACGCTTTTGTAAATTTGCAGAAGATCTAACATTCCCTGTGAGCACCCTATACAAAGAAATATCGATGCATAATATTCATAGATATTAAATATCCATTTGGGACAGTTCCATCCAAAAGCCATTAGTTAATTCCCTTTTTCGTTGGTTCTACGGATGCGTAAAGCCTAGTGACAAAATAGGTTAAGCGAGTAGTGGCATACCGGGCATCTTTAGTTTAGAGTGCCTAATGCCACAATGTTTTTTAGCGTCGGAAAAAGAATTGTGGCGAAATTGCTGACAAACCGCGGCAAAGTCATAATCGTGACAAATTGTTATGGTACACAAAATTTGTGGGAAAAAGAAAGAAAGTACTTTAAATTATAGTTATCCAACGTTTCTGGCTAATAGATGGAAGGATAAGCCATTTATTGTTATCTAACGCGCCAAAGTTACAATTTGGTGTAAATCATAGATAATACTGAGAAAAAAAGTTTTCCTTAGATCCTCCTGACGATTATGGGCTACGAATGTTAGCCTATAACTGTAGCCTATGGCTATTTTCTCATTTGAATAGTCATATAGGCTACTCTCCTACATGTCGGTGGCAAGATACATCCTACATGTCGGTGGCCAGACGTATTGGCACACAGAACTTGTAGAAAATGAAGCAAAAATGTTGTTACACACAGTTATCCAAACTTTTCCCACTAACAGAGGCCAGGATAAGCATTTCTTGTTATTTATTGCATAGGCTTGAAAAAATCGTTCTAGGCGTTTATCCCCACCGGAAAACAGCCCCCTGCGAAAATTATCCCCCCCCCCCTCCGTGGGAAATGTCTCCCTGAAAGTAAATCCTTACTGAAATGAAATTATTCCCAAATATTTACTCCCGCTGAAAATTTCCCCTGACACCCCCCCTGCAGAAAAATCCCTCACGAAAAATGTCCGTCTGTTTCCCAATAACAAATAATATGAGCAGTGTACAAATTACAAAACTTAAAAAGGATCTTAAACTTCTACACTGGGTTTCTCTGATTATTTTGCAGTTTGGGAGGGAGGGAGATAGCTCAAAGGATGCATTTTTATGCCGAACATCCCAGCCCTCATTGAGCCATCAGATAAATACAGAATTAGTTCTAAGGAAGAGACAAGGCGAGGGTGGAGGTAGAAATTGATGTATAATCCCCAGAGCCGTAACCAGGATTTTTTGGAGGGAGGAGGGTTCAGGGTACAAAAGAAAGAGGGAGGGGGGTTCGGGGTACAAAAGAAACTTTGAAAAAACATCAAAAGTGTGAAATTGATATCTCCTTCCTTATGACTTCAGGGAATATTTTAGACAATGCTGCTATTATGAAAGTAAAGAGTAACATTAAACCCTAAAATGAGCAGAGCTTATTCCGTATACGAGGGGGACTGCCCCTTCTTCATTCAAACCTCCACCTCATGGTTGCAGAAACCTCAGGGTGTGCTCACTAGATCAGAAATTGAGAGTTCAAGTCCCTTTTTTATAAGTCGAAAGTGATTGGACCAGCCAGCCGCAGGGGTAGAGTATTTCAAAGGGTGGTATTTTCCGTGGTAAGATTTTCTGCAGGGAGGAGGGGGTCATTTTCAGGGGGGAGGGGTATTTTCCGGGGGGAGAGGTATTTTCCGGGCGGGTAAACGCCGGCCACCGAAAAAAAGTGCAATTTGTACCGACTTACCACAGAAGGGCTCCTCATTTCTGGTTGCCAGATACATAACACCGCTTCCTGGTGATTGGTTTGCATAATATCCCATGTTGCCACATTTGTCGTCCGAACAGGGGAAACATTCTCCAGCGAGGAACTTCTCATAGCTTTCACATGGGAAGGCGGGAAATAAGCATTTTGGCACAACAGAATCAGTAAAAAATTTATATGCTCTTCTATGATTACATAAACTCCTCCCATCACCGGGTGTAGATGCTGAAAAAAGAAAGAAAAAATTATTTGTAACAGAATGGCAAAGTACGAAAAAAAAACGGAAAAATATACAGGGGGGGAAGACCGAGAAGCCTCCTATCTCGTTTGTACAGATACACTGCAAATAGCTGAATTGAGCGCCTCTTTTGCTACAGGTATAATGATAATAAAAAAATTATCATTTCGATTCAAATAATTGTTAAATTTTGAATACACTTGTGCTGAGCCAACTTAAATGCCAACTTGACAACCGTAGTGTTTTTCAAGCAAAAAAGGACCGTATTTATTCAATACGGGTATATCTTATGCCAGCTTTCGAACACGGATTTCTTTCTAGTGTTAACGTTCATTTTGAGCATTCAGGCTGCTCATTTTCAGGCTGATTTTTTAGTCTAAGGGATTTTATCAGTATGTTTGAATGTTTTTATTAAAATATTTCAATAAAATATTAAATATTGGTGGATTTTTGCCACAAACACATCACCTTTTCTCTGAAAAAGCCTGCTTATCAATTGCACATATATTTTCCTAATGATTTGAAGAAAACCAAGGGTACCAATTGGGAGGGAGGGGGCAGGATTTTGAAAATATATTTTTTTTGTATCTTCATTGAAATATGTAAATTATCCTTAACTACCCTCCTTTATGCTCGTGAATCCCCCCCCCCTGAAAAAAACACTTACATCTGCTTACCCATTTGATATGGATTTGAAGTACTTGCATTACCGCATTGATTACCACAGTCACAAAGTTCCTCGGTGCATTTGTAGATTCCTCTCTTTCGTTCAAACGTCACATATCCCAGCTGTCTTCAACTATCTCACGGCAAACATCAATGTTACATAGAGCTAGCCTGCTTCTAAGTGCTGACATGATGGACATGCTTTATAATGCTTTTGTCTTACCCTACTTGAACTACTGCTGTTCTGTCGGGGGCAATACATTCAAATCTCATCTAAAATCATTAAAGAGATCACAAAGCCTTGCAGTCAAGGCCACATATTGCTTCCCCAGGCTATACCCCTCAACAGACCTATACAGAGACACTGAAACAATAGATATAACAGAGATAATCAACGTTACTAATCTGCGTTTAGCACACTCGGGAATATCGAATAGAATTCCTCAAGGTTTTTCAAGGTACTTCGAACTTTGTATCACAATCCATCGAGGAAGAGCTCTCCACTGCAACCAGTACAATTTTGTGCTACCGAGAAGAAGGCTTACAAGGTCTTAACACTCTCCAGCTTATAGGAGTATTTCTGTATGGAACTCAATTAATGAATCCATTAAAGCCATAAAATCATTTGGCACACACCAAAAACGATACCTCTCTTACAAGTATTTGATACCGTATGAGTTGGTGTCTTAATTTTTCTTTTGTATCTTATCCTCCAGACTTTTTAACTACATCGAACAAAATGGCTATCTCAAAATTTTGATTAGATGTATTTGGGGAAATGGTGGGTGTGAGAGGAGTGTTAGTTATCTTCCAATCACTTTCGACTATTAAAAAGGGCACAAGCTTTTCATTTCCAATCGAATCAGCCCTTTTTTAAGTTTCTACAGCATCACTATTTATAAAAACATTATATGCCCCAAGGGCATAACTTACAACCCTTGCCCCGAGGGCACTGAGGGGTTATCATTCTCAAAGACCAGATTTCTAAAACTTTTAACTACGTTGAACAAAATGGCTATCTAAAAGTTTTGATTGGATGTGCCTGGGGAAAAGGTGGGCGTGAGAGGGGCGTTTGTTGCCCCCAAATCACTTTTGACTATTAAAAAAGGCACTAGCCCTTTGAATTTCCAATCAAATGAGGTATTTTTCAAACTTCTACGACAAAGCTTTCAATAAAAACCTTATATGCTCCCAGGGCATAGCTTATAACCCTTACCCTGAGGGCTATGGCAGAGTGTCATCCTTTTAGATATAATTAAATAAAAAACAAGTTTTTTAAACTGAAAGTAAAGAGCGATATTAAAACTTAAAACGAACAGAAATTATTCCTTATATGAAAGGGGCTGTCCCCTCCTCAACGCCTCGCTCCTTACGCTAAATGTTTACTTTCTCAAAATTTTATTTTTGTTAAACAATAAAAAACTTTAGCGTAAAGAGCAAGGCGTTGAGGAGGGGACCACCCCTTTCATATACAGACTAATTTCTGTTCGTTTTAAGTTTTAATGTCGCTCCTTACTTTCAGTTTAAAAAACTTGTTTTTTTATTTAATTTCTGATCGTTTTTTAGTTAATGCAGCTTTTATTTTGGCTTACCGTCATTGAATAAGTAAACAAAATTTACACAAAAATTTTACTTTTCTTTTGCTAAATGGCTGTCTCTAAATTTTGTTCTGACGTAATTTACAAATTAACTTACGTAACGAATTTCTATATTCGTATATTTTTCTTCTGGCAAAAAATACAAAGTTGCAGATATTTGCAGATATGAGCTTGAAACCTATGTAATAGGGTTTTCTGATACGCTGAATCTGACGGTGTGATTTTCATTAAAATTCTTTCACTTGTAGGTGATGTTTCCTCCCTCTTTAAAAAAATCAGGTAAATCTTCTCAGGCTCGTAGCCTTTGATGAGTAATACTACACTTAATAACATGTATATATTTAGAATCAACATTATAAGCCCATTCTTTTGATACATTTATTGACATCAAAATTCCGTTTTTAAAAGTTTCGATTGCTATTGAGCCGTATCGCTTGTTTTTTCTTTATTGTTTTTTTGTTTATTACGTATATATTATTAGGTATATGAGGGGGGTTCTCCCCTTAGTCAATACCACGCTCTTTGCGTTAAAAGTAAAAAAAAAATTTAAGTCACAAACCCCTGAATCACAAAGGCCGTTTAATTAGAATAGATAGCTCCTTTGAAAGCACTAAAAAAAACAGTAGCGTAAAGAGCGAGGTACAGACTTGGGGGAGAACCCCCTCATATACGTAAAAATTTCTGTTCGTTTTAAGTTCTAATGTTGCTTCTTACTTTCTGTTGAAAGAACTTGTTTTTTTTTTAATTTAATTTCTGATCGTTTTTTAAATAATGCTTGGAAATCCGGCACCCCCTTCATAGAAATGTCCCTTACTCCAAATAAACATCATCCACGGAAAGATTCTCCTGTGTAATCCCTCCTCAAGCCCCCCCCCCCCCACCAGAAAAAAAATCCTTCCTGAAAATGTCTGTATACTTCCCAATAACCAATACAATACTGGGAAATCTGGAAATCCAATATAATGCTGGGAAATCCGGCGCCCCCTTCATAGCAATGTCCCTTCTCCCATAAAAACTTCCTTCATGGTAAGATCCTCCCACATACCCCCCGACCCACTCCCCCCCTCCCACTACCAGATAAAATCCCCTCTGAAAACGTCTGTATACTTCAAAAATAACCAATACTATATGTTAACATTGGGTAAAGTTCATAACTTTCAGCCCTCCCCCCGGGGAACTTTGGGGGATTAATTCATCCTAAAAGACATAATTATCACATTTTCGACCATGCTGAACAAAATGGCTATCTCAAAATTTTAATCAGGTCACTTTGGGAAAAAATGAGCGTGGGAGGGGGCCTAGTTGCCCTCTCTTTTTTTGTTCACTTAAAAAGGGCACTAGAACTTTTAATTTCCGTTCAAATGAGCCCTCCCACGATATTCTAGGACCACTGGGTCGATACGATCACCCCTGGGAAAAAAAAACAACAAACGAACAAACAAATAAACACGCATCCGTGATCTTTCTTCTGGCAAAAAAAAATGCAAAATTCCACATTTTTGTAGACAGGAGCTTGAAACCTCCGCAGTAGGGTTCTCTGATACGCTGAATATGATGGTGTGATTTTCATTAGGTTGCTATTGCTTTTAGGGGTCCTTTCCCCGTTTTTTTAAAGAGACTCCATATTTTCTTTGGCTATTATAGTTACAGATAGGACTAAACATGAGGGAAGTTGATTATTGGAAATCCACAGTAAAGTCTCGTTCTTTTGATGTACTTATTGGTATCAAAATTCCGTTTTCTACAGTTTCGGTTACCATTGAGCCGGGTCGCTCCTTACTTACAGTTCGTTACCACGAACTGTTTGATTTCCGTATATTTCAACTACTTTGAACAAAATGGCTATCTCAAAATTTTGATTGGATGTGTTTGGATAAATGGTGTGCGTGGAAGGGTTTTTAGTTGCCTTCCAATCACTTTCGACTTCTAAAAAGGGCCATTTCAATTTCCAATCAAATGAGCCCTTTAAAAAGTTTATACGACAACGCTTTCTATAAAAAACCTTATATGTCCCCAGGGCATAACTTACAACCGTTGCCCTGAGGTCTGTGGGGGGGGGGGTTGTCATTCTCAAAAACCTAATTTCCAGAACTTTCAACCACGTTCAACAAAATTGCTATCTCAAAATTTTGATTGGATGTCTTTGGGGAAAAGGTGGGCGTGAGAGGGGGGTTAGTTGCCTTCCAATCCCTTTCGACTATTAAAAAGGGCACTAGCACATTGAATTTTCCAATCGAACGAGCCTTTTTTTTGAAGTTTCTACGACAGAGCTTTATATAAAAACCTTATATTCCCCCAGGGCATAACTTACACCACTTGCTCTGAGGGCTGTGGGGGAATATCCTCCTTAAAAACATAATTCCTATCTAGAAATCAACTGCGCTGTACAAAATGGCTATCTCAAAATTTTGATTGGATGCGTTTGGCGAAATGGTGGGCGTGGAAGGGGTGTTAGTTGCCTTCCAATCGCTTTCGACTATTAAAAAGGGCACAAGCCACTCCAATTTCCAATCGAATGAGTCCTTTTCGAAGTTTCTACGACAACTTCTTCGATACGAAGTGCCCTGGTATGGGAAAAAAAAAATACATTGTGCCAACACAGTTCTTTTCTTAGGCAGCGCTTTTGCGCTGCCTATGATCATTCAAAGCAATTCTGAGCATTAAACTATGAAAGCTGTAGTGAAAACTGATCATCAAAAATTTAATTCTAAATAGAGGGTATTTTAGTAGCAAAGAGAATTTCAAATCTAGACTTAACTGATAAAAATAAGCGAGCCGAGATTATAAGGTATATTCTAAAGAGGCCAGTTTATGACCTTCAGAACAATGATAAAATGATCGTTCATGAACGATCTGCAATTACTGGGACTCGAACCCTAGACCTCCTCCACAATAAGGAAGCATAAACACCCGACCACAACAGTATGTTGAGAGAACATAACATTCAACTAAGCAATTAGAGTCAGCGCCTCACCTATGATCTCTCATAATGAAGTTCTTTCAATGTAAATTTGCATTGTTCTAAATTTTCTCTTGCAATTTCAAGAAATATGTAGAGGGGAACCAGTCTACAACACATCCCTGTGATGGCTTGGACTAGGAGGTAAGGCACCTGGGAACCAGTCTATAATACATCCCTGCGGTGCAAGGCTGTACCCGGAGACGGGGGGGGGGGTTAAGGGGGTTTGAACTCCTCCCGAAATGTTTTTTTGACTCGTAAAAACGTATCACAAATAGATATAAACAAATTTTGTATGTGTTTTTTCGCGTAACCCCCCCCCCCCCCGAAAAAAAATCTTTGAGTAAAACCCCCCTCCGAAAAAAACCTGGGTACGGCCTTGCTGCGGTGGCTTGGACTAGGAGGAAAGGCACCTTAGCTAGGGTATAAATTAGAACGTTTACAAGACGAGGCAATTTTAATGCGAAACACACAAAAGAGCTCCCTATCACTAGAATCAGTTTCACTAGAGCATCTGACGATTTTTATGTTTTCTTCCTATTGCTTTTCTATTTTTTTTTAATTCGCCACTTTTTACTTTTTTAGAATACCTCTCGACCTCAGCAAAAAATTGCTGGTACGAGCCCGATCAAGCCTCCCTTTCTCTTTAGCAGTTCCAAATCTCTCTTGGTCGTGCCTGTTCAGTAGATGTGCGATCATCTCGTAAACATAAAGAAAAAAAACCTAACTAGGAGACGATGGGTATTAACAAGATGACACAAGTGGGGGTCCCCCGACATCAACATTCCACTCTCGTCCACCTTTTGAGTCCGGCCTTTGATCGGGCAAGGTCACACCCTTCTTATCGAGGTATCGAATGCTCAAGTAATCTTCCCACAGGAACTCACAAAATCAAACAGTTTGCGCATTAAACTGTCGCAATGGTTTTGCAAGCTCTCCCTATCTGCCATTCACACTGCCTGTCGTTCGCTTAAAAAGATTTATAATGCGGCGACACTGTATATGATATGCTCTACAAGCAGGTGAGCTGCGATAACTTAAAGGGTGGTAGGTTACACATTATCAATTTTACAGATGAACGAATAAACTAAAGAATACGATACATATTTTTCGATCGTTATTGTTGAATATTTATTTTATACACGGAAGGTTTTGCCCACCCTTTAAGATAGGACAGACACAAGTTCCATGTTAGACGTTCAGAATGCCAACTATTTTTGTGTTCTAGATTGGTCATATCAAACATATCAAACATTTTTGAGCAAAAAAAAAAAAAAAAAAAAAAAAAAAAAAAAAAAAAACTAGAAACTCGAAATTCAAGAACAAAAAAGATCCAATATATTTTAATACATTTGTATGTCAATTAAACCTCTGACAAAGAGTGTCGGATAAGGTCTTTTAAATTATGACAGCCTCTTTGTCTTGGTAAAATTATCTTATATGCAGGATAGACATATTCTTATATATAAGATTTCAGTACCGTTTTTAAAGATCTTTAGGAAAGTTATACTATCATTGCGCCAAAATGCGCCTTTTCGTTCAGTATCGTGCGATTGAAAATTCATTCAGACTAAGCAACAATCAACTAAGCGTACCAGCAGGTTCATGCAACAACGCTGATTTTTTCACGTGCAGCGATTAGTTACAAAGACTATCTCATCTTTTGGTACAGAAAGAGTGGGGGTGTCACCCCCTGATTCAGGACATAGTATGTATAACAGGTGGGAGTGGACCCCACTCCCTGATTCTGAGCATAGTATAGCATAGTATGTTTAATAAGTGGGAGGGGGCCTCACTTCCTGATTCTGAACATAGTATGTTTAACAAGTGAGAGTGGACATCACTCCCTGATTCTGAGCATAGTATGTTTAACAAGTGGTTGTGGGCCTCACTCTCTGATTCTGAGCATACTATGTTTAACAAGTGGGAATGGGCCTCACTCAGGGACGTACGCAGGGGGGGGGCCTCCGGGGCCGGCCCCCCCCCGAAATCTCACGATTTTTTTCATTTTCCCATAATTTTCTGATTTTTCTCACAGAATAATGGGTTTGAAGGATTTGCCCCCCCCCCGAAACAAATTGGGCCCCCCCCAAACAAATTGGGCCCCCTGAAACAAATTCCTGCGTATGTGCCTGGCCTCACTCCCAGATTCTATATTATGTTTAACAAGTAATTCGTAACAACATCATTGTTACTGGTAAAAATTGTAACGTTCAAATGACCGCTCTTGTGTCCACTGGCAGTTGGTCCATCCGTTTACTCTACTTTGGTAGGTTCTGCAAGCATAAAGGTTCTGCAAAGGCTCACAAATTCATGCTAGCGTAGTTACAATTAAGTTCAGATATAAAACAATCAATTTCATCAAGGGAAAACGGCTATGTGGCATCGCCATGAGAATTCCAGCTGACTTACCTAATTGACAAAAAAAAAATCTCTGAAATCTCCCTAAAATTTCATGAAAAAGAAAGTTTCAGATGGAAAATGGAAAAATGATGTTGTCACTACTTCTTATTCCGGAACCAGCATCTAATATCGCGATTCAGCCTCCCTGATTTACAGGATAAAGCGACTGTCCTTGCAGGAAAGCTGTCGGAATCTGCAGGTCTTACTGCTCACCATAATTTACGTCGTTCTATGTAAATAATTGTCCAGTGTGCAAGTTTGCTTCTTTTTTTTTATATACTCCACTTCTTTTTGTTCATAGTTGGTAACAAATAATTTATTATTTTTATTATATAGACAGAAAGTTGCTCTTTTATAAGTACGTTGTCGTTCAGAAAAACAAATTTTCTAACTTTAATCCGAAACAAACGATAACCCAACAGAAAGTTAACCAACAAAAATTTTACCCAAATGAAAAATCTTTTTTCCTCTGATGACGCGATATACGGCAGTCAAAGCGAAACTCGACTTCGCTTATAAAACTAGTAGTCCAGAAAGTTTGTGAAAAAAAGGGCCTAACCCGGAACAAATTGCAATAGAAATGACTCTTTCACTGCCAGACTCAGAAAAATGCGCTGATTCCAAATATACAAAGTTTGCTCATCTAGCTGTTTCACAAATATGTTTTTTTGGGGTTGAGGTGAATAACGAGGAGGAGAAATATGTCTTTTGCAGAAATGCGTAGAACCACGAAAAACAATATGCATTTATAGGTAATAAAGTACGCTGAATGTGAAAATGATCTCTAACTGCAAGGATAAACAACGGTTATCAATATTTAAAGGGGAAGTATGCGGGAGGAGGGTGAATTTTCTCATCTAGTGTTAAACCACGCTGAATCTGAAACAAACAGGTCTTAAAATAGTATAGTCCTTCTAATGAATTTGCGTACGCCCCCGTACAAACAGGTTTTTCTGATAATTCTATTCTACAGGGGCATTACACTCTTTCTTTGTCAGGAGACTTACGCAATTTCAAAGTTCAATGTCTTTTTTTAGTGATAAATCAAAAACCAGCATGTCTTGTTTTCGCTGCTATGCAATTATTTTTTGTATATATTCGGGTTTCAAATTAGATTCTTCAACAGTTCTGAATAGTTTATTCAACTTAACACTAGTGACATTTTTTGTAAACATTTACATAGAAATGGATAATTCTAAGCAATTTCTGGTGAGTAAAATTTTCTCATTATTATAATAAAAAGAAATTGTCTTGTCATTAAGTTAAGGAAGAAATTCTTTCCTTACACTAGAACTAAGGGTACTTATGCACTTAGAAGCCTATTGTTTTTAGGAGCTGAAACCCCTACATAGTTCCCTTATAGGCTGAAATTTACGGTGCGATTTTTATCAAGATCAGTGGACCTTTTTTAGAGATGTTTTACGGGGATTAGTTAAATGGGGTCGAGTAGCACGGAGTTGAGAGACTCAGTTGCATATGTCCGTGTTATTTTTTTGTACGTGATGGTCGATAAAATCGAAATTTTTGGTGGTATTATTTAGTTTTGTTCCTTTTAAAAGAACTTTACGGGGATTGAGAGACTCAGTTGCCTAATTCCGTGTGGTTGTTATTTAGTTGGTATTAATAAAATACGAACAAATATTTTAATTATATTATTGTTTGTTTATTTATTATTATATTTAAGGTGATTTAGAGACTCTGTTGACCATTTCAGTGTGATTTTCCTTTACTTGATGGTCATTTAAAAGAAATTTTTGTGTTAAATAAGTAGTTTTTTTATCTTTTAAAAGAGCTTTACGGGGATTGAGAGACTCAGTTGCCTAATTCTGTGTGATTTTTCTTTACTTGGTGGTCATTAAAAACGAAATTTTTGTGTTAAATAAGTAGTTTTTATATCGTTTAAAAGAGCTTTACAGGGTTTGAGAGACTCAGTTGCCTAATTCCGTTTGGTTTTCCTTTACTTGGTGGTCATTAAAATCGAAATTTTTGTGTTAAATAAGTAGTTTTTGTATCTTTTAAAAGAGCTTTACAGGGTTTGAGAGACTCAGTTGCCTAATTCCGTGTGGTTTTTCATCACTTGGTAGTCATTAAAAACGAAATTTTTGTGTTAAATAAGTAGTTTTTGTATATTTTAAAAGAGCTTTACAGGGTTTGAGAGACTCAGTTGCCTAATTCCGTGTGGTTTTTCTTCACTTGGTGGTCATTAAAAACGAAATTTTTGTGTTAAATAAGTAGTTTTTGTATCTTTTAAAAGAGCTTTACAGGGTTTGAGAGACTCAGTTGCCTAAGTCAGTGTGTATTGTCTTAAATATTTTTAATATAAAAAATTAATTTGGTATTTATATAATTAGATATTTTATATATTAATAGATATTTACATGGTTTGAGAGAATCAGTTGCCTAATTCCGTGTGGTTTTTCTTCACTTGGTGTTCCTTAAACAATAATGTTTTGTTTGTTATTTTTTGTTTTTGTTTCTTTTTATAGTGCTTTCCCGGGTTTGAGAGACTCAGTTGCCTAATTCCGTGTGGTTTTTCTTCACTTGGTGGTCATTAAAAACTAAATTTTTGTGTTAAATAATTAGTTTTTGTATCTTTTAAAAGAGCTTTACAGGGTTTGAGAGACTCAGTTGCCTAATTCCGTATGGTTTTTCTTCACTTGGTTGTCATTAATATATAAAATTGTGTGTTATATAATTAGTTTTTGTATCTTTTAAAAGAGCTTTACAGGGTTTGAGAGACTCAGTTGCCTAATTCCGTGTGGTTTTTCTTAACTTGGTGGTCATTAAAAACGAAATTTGGGTGTTAAATAAGTAGTTTTTGTATCTTTTCAAAGAGCTTTACAGGGTTGAAGAGACGCGGTTGCCTAAGTCCGTGTGGTTTTTCTTAACTTGGTGGTCATTAAAAACGAAATTTTTGTGTTAAATAAGTAGTTTTTGTATCTTTTAAAAGAGCTTTACAGGGTTTGAGAGACTCAGTTGCGTAATTCCGTGTGGTTTTTCTTTACTTGGTAGTCATTAAAAACGAAATTTTGTGTTAAATAAGTAGTTTTTGTATCTTTTAAAAGAGCTTTACGGGGGTTGAGAGACTCAGTTGCCGGATTCCGTGTGGTTTTTCTTTACTTGATGGTCATTAAAAACGGAATTTTTGTGTTAAATAAGTAGTTTTTGTATCTTTTAAAAACGAAATTTTTGTGTTAAATAAGTAGTTTTTTTGTATCTTTTAAAAGAGCTTTAAGGGGTTTGTTGGGATGTGTAGTTTGCTTTTAGGACTTTTCAGAGCTATGACTCTTAGTCTCTCATAGGCGTTTGTTGTCTGAAACTTCTAATTTGGGATGAATAGTTTGCTGAGAAGTTAACTTTTAGTATTTTATGGTTTTATGTGCCTGAAATCATGAATTAGAATAGTTAATTAGCTGTTTAGGTTTTCAGACATAGTTTTTTAGATTTTCATGGGTGTTGGGTTCCTGGAGGGTTTTATGACTCCTCCTCTCAATGAATTCAGATGGTTTTAGGACTCGTCCCCCTAGCCATAACTCCATTCAACCTTGAGCGAGGATATAAAAGTTTGATGAAGTATTTTTCTACTTAACAACTACATTAATAACTTTCAAGATGATAGGACAGTATGACACAGAATTTATCAGTTATCGAGAGTTCAATGACTCCTCCCCACAATGAATTCAGATGGTTTTAAGACTCATCTCACTAGTCATAACTCCGTTCAACCTTGAGCGAAGGTATAAAAGTTTGATGAAGTATTTCTCTACTTAACAACTACATTAGTAGCCTCCAAGATGATAGGATTGTATGACACCGAATTTATCAGTTTGAAAAAATCATCTTGCGGTGTTCTATTCGAATGTGCTTTTTTTATTATTGTCTATGGATCTCGAAGAAATTGACTGTTATCATTGGTTAGTGAACTATAATCTGTTTGAGCATGATAAAAGCTTGTGGAGTACTACATTACGTTGTATAAACACACTGGGATTCTATGAAAGAGTGATTACTCCACTTAATAATACAGGTCAGGAACTGAGAAATGTCCAGGAGGAAGTCAGTGAAATTTGCAGCTTTTTCGGAGTTGAAGCACTCTACGTAAAGGGCAATGTACCTACAGATAAAGTTTTAATTCAAAAGTGTGACCCTAGGATTCCACTTTTCAATCTAGAAGAGTTTAAGTGTCCTAAATTTGAAGGAGGTTATCACCGTCCTGAAGACGAGGTTAGGTTCTTCGCACAGTGAACACCTAAGAACATACCTGATCGTGATAAATCCATAAGACATGTTAAAAACTATTCTATATCATAGGACCATCGTCTGTGGATGTTTAAGAGTGAACTCTAAGTACTATTTTTATGTAAACATTTGTTGTTGGGTTTTTTTCTCAAAAAAAAAATCTGTTAATACATTTAAGCAATAAATATCTTTAAGCTTAACCCGTCCTTGTTCTTTAGAATAGTTCTATTGTAAGCATCTAACAAACTCTTTCCTGAAGTCACCTCTTGGATACACAATGCAGAAACTTCATTTAAGGAACTATGAAAAAAATTGTAAGTAAGTAACAAATTCTTTCTTAAAGTCACCTCTTGGATACACAATACAGAAATTTTCATTAAAGAAATTATGAAAAAATTGTAAATAAGTAGCAAATTCTTTCTTGAATTCACCTGCTGGATAAACAAAGACATTTCGTTCAAGAAATTATGACAAAATTCTAAGTAAGTAACAAACTCTTTATTGTTTACATGACTTAGATACACGATGTAGAAATTTAATTCAAGAAATTATAAAAAATTCTCAGAAAGTAACAATTTCTTTCTTGAAGTCATCTCTTGGATACACAATATGGAAATTTCATTCAGGAAATTATGAAAATATTTGTAAGTAAGTACAAAACTTTTTATTGATTTCCCCTCTTTGATATACAGTTCAGATACTTCTTTCAAGAAATTATGAAAAAAAATCTCAAGTAAGTAGCTTTTTTTATCTTTATCACAAACAATTTTCACTTAGCTAAATGATGTAGAAATTATTGAAAAACTCTCAGTAAGTAACAATTTTTTTCTTGAAGTCAACTCTTGGATACGCAATACGGAAATTGCATTCAAGAAATTATGAAAAAATTTGTAAGTAAGTAGCAAACTCTTTATTAATTTCACCTCTTGGATATACAGTACAGATACTTCATTCAAGAAATTATAAAAAAATCGCAAGTAAGTAACTTTTTTTCTCATTATCACAAACAATTTTCACTTAGCTACATGATGTAGAAATTTAATTCAAGAAATTATTAAAAAATTCTCAGTAAGTAACAATTTCTTTCTTGAAGTCAACTCTTGGATACACAATTTCATTCAAGAAATTATGAAAAAGTTGTAACTAAATAGCAAATTCTTTCTTGAATTCACATGTTGGATTAACAAAAATACATTTCGTTCAAGAAATTATGACAAAATTCTAAGTAAGTAAAAAACTCTTTATTGTTTTCACGAGTTAGATATAATATGTAGAAATTAAATTCAAGAAATTATGAAAAAAAATCTCTGTAGTTAAAAATTTCGTTCTTGAAGTCATCTCTTTGGTACGAAATACTTAGATTTCTTTCAAAAAATTATGAAAATAATTATAATTAGGAAACAACCTTTTTATTGATTTCACCTCTTGGATATATAGTACAGGTACTTCACTCAAAATATTATGAAATAAAAAGAAGTAAGAAACTTTTTTTTTCTCTTTATCACAAACAATTTTCACTTACCTACACGATGTAGAAATTTAATTCAAGAAATTATGAAAAAATTCTCAGTAAGTAACAATTTCTTTCTTGAAGTCAACTCATGGATACACAATATGGAAATTTCATTCAAGAATTTCATGACTTAGATACACGATGTAGAAATTTGATTCAATAAATTATGAAAAAATTATCAGTAAGTAGCAATTTCTTTCTTGAAGTCAACTCTTGGATACACAATACGGAAATTTCATTCAAGAAATTATGAAAATATTTGTAAGTAACAAACTCTTTTTCGTTCAAGAAATTATGACAAAATTCTAAGTAAGTAACAAACTCTTAATTGTTTTCACGACTTAGATATACGATGTAGAAATTTAATTCAAGATATTATGATTAAATTCTCAGTAAGTAACAAACTCTTTTTTTTTGATTTCACCTCTTGGATATACAGTACGGATACTTCATTCAAGAAATTATGAAAAAAAAAATCGCAAGTAACTTTTTTTTTTCTCTTTATCACAAACAATTTTCACTTAGATACACGATGTAGAAATTTAATTAAAGAGATTATGAAAAAATTCTCAGTAACCCCACCGGTTCCTACACATTGCAAAAAAGTGAGCTGTACGAAAACTCCACGTTTTCAACCAGACTGGTTTTTTAGCTAAATCTTTGGAAACAGCCCAGCCTCTATTTCTGACCGTTTAAGTTTTGATGTTAGTATTGTCAGTCAAAAGCTATGACCTAGAGAAAAGAGCTTGAGAAAATTGCCTGATTATCGAAAAAATGAGAAGCCACATCGTGTCTCAGGGACAAGCATAGAGTACAATTCCTTCAAGAAATTATGAAAATATTTGTAAGTAAGTAATAAACACGTTTTGAAACTACATGCTATTTGCATACCTTTCCTTGGCACCTTTCCAAACGAGCGGGGATACCCCACTGGTTCCTACACATTGCAAAAAGTGTGCAGTACGAAAACTTGGCACCTTTCCAAACGAGCGGGGATTCCCCACTGATTCCTAAACATTGCAAAAAGCGAACAGTACGAAAACTCCACGTTTTCAACCAGACTGGTTTTTTAGGGACCAATCAGGAGAGACATGCAAAGTCGACATAGCTTTATTTCATTTTTTAAGGTTAATTTAGACGAGGTTACGTGCGCGCACGTAACCTGGCACCTTTCCCTTGGAAATTTCCGTATTGCGTATCCAAGAGTTGACTTCAAGAAAGAAATTGTTACTTACTGAGAATTTTTCAATAATTTCTACATCATTTAGCTAAGTGAAAATTTTTTGTGATAAAGATAAAAAAAGCTACTTACTTGCGATTTTTTTTCATAATTTCTTGAAAGAAGTATCTGTACTGTATATCCAAGAGGTGAAATCAATAAAAAGTTTAGTACTTACTTACAAATATTTTCAGAATTTCCTGAATGAAATTTCCATATTGTGTATCCAAGAGATGACTTCAAGAAAGAAATTGTTACTTTCTGAGAATTTTTTTATAATTTCTTGAATTAAATTTCTACATCGTGTATCTAAGTCATGTAAACAATAAAGAGTTTGTTACTTACTTAGAATTTTGTCATAATTTCTTGAACGAAATGTCTTTGTTTATCCAGCAGGTGAATTCAAGAAAGAATTTGCTACTTATTTACAATTTTTTCATAATTTCTTTAATGAAAATTTATGTATTGTGTATCCAAGAGGTGACTTTAAGAAAGAATTTGTTACTTACTTCCTTACAATTTTTTTCATAGTTTCTTAAATGAAGTTTCTGTATTGTGTATCCAAAAGGTGACTTCAGGAAAGATTTTGTTACTTGCTTACAATAGAAATATTCTAAAGAACAAAGATGGTTTAATCTTAAATATATTTATTGATTAAACGTATTAACAGATTTGTTTTTTTTGAGAAAAAAAAAACAAAAAAAAATGTTTGAATAAAAATAGTAATTAGAGTTAACTCTTAAAAATACACAAACGATGGTCCCATGATATAAAATAGTTTTTACCATGTCTTATGGACTTATCACGATCAGGTATGTTCCTAGGTATCCACTGTGCAAAGAACCTAACCTCGTCTTCAGGACGGTGATAACCCCCTTAAAATTTAGGACACTTAAACTCTTCTAGATTGAAAAGAGGAATCCTAAGATCACACTTTTGAATTAAAACTTTATATGTAGGTACATTGCCCTTTACGTAGAGTGCTTCAACTCCGAATAAGCTACAAATTTCACTGACTTCCTCCTGGACATTTCTCAGTTCCTGACCAGTATTATTAAGTGGTGTAATCACTCTATCATAGAATCCCAGTGTGTTTATACAAGGTAATGTAGTACTCCACAAGCTTTTATCATACTCAAACAGATTATAGTTCACTAACCAATGATAACAGTCAATTTCTTCGAGATCCATAGACAATAATAAAAAAAGCACATTCGAATATAACACCACAAGATGATTTTTTCAAACTGATAAATTCGGTGTCATACAGTCCTATCATCTTGGAGGCTATTAATGTAGTTGTTAAGTAGAGAAATACTTCATCAAACTTTTATACCTTCGCTCAAGGTTGAACGGAGTTATGACTAGTGAGATGAGTCTTAAAACTATCTGAATTCATTGTGGGGAGGAGTCATTGAACTCTCGGTAACTGATAAATTCTGTGTCATACTGTCCTATCATCTTGGAAGTTATTAATGTAGATGTTAAGTAGAAAACTTTTATATCTTCGCTCAAGGTTGAATGGAGTTATGGCTAGGGGGACGAGTCCTAAAACCATCTGAATTCATTGAGTGGAGGAGTCATAAAACCCTCCAGGAACCGAACACCCATGAACATCTAAAAAACTATGTCTGAAAACCTAAACAGCTAATTAACTATTCTAATTCATGATTTCAAGCACATAAAACCATAAAATACTAAAAGTTAACTTCTCAGCAAACTATTCATCCCAAATTAGAAGTTTCAGACAACAAACGCCTATGAGAAACTAAGAATCATAGCTCTGAAAAGTCCTAAAAGCAAACTACACATCCCAACAAACCCCTTAAAGCTCTTTTAAAAGATACAAAAAAACTACTTATTTAACACAAAAATTTCGTTTTTAAAAGATACAAAAAATACTTATTTAACACAAAAATTTCGTTTTTAATGACCATCAAGTAAAGAAAAACCACACGGAATCCAGCAACTGAGTCTCTCAACCCCCGTAAAGCTCTTTTAAAAGATACAAAAACTACTTATTTAACACAAAAATTTCGTTTTTAATGACTACCAAGTAAAGAAAAACCACACGGAATTAGGCAACTGAGTCTCTCAACCCCTGTAAAGCTATTTTAAAAGATACAAAAACTACTTATTTAACACAAAAATTTCGTTTTTAATGACCACCAAGTGAAGAAAAACCACACGGAATTAGGCAACTGAGTCTCTCCAACCCTGTAAAGTTCTTTTAAAAGATACAAAAACTACTTATTTAACACAAAAATTTCGTTTTTAATGACCACCAAGTAAAGAAAAACCACATGGAATTAGGTAACTGAGTCTCTCAAACCCTGTAAAGCTCTTTTAAAAGATACAAAAACTACTTATTTAACACAAAAATTTAGTTTTTAATGACCACAAAGTGAAGAAAAACCAAACGGAATCAGGCAACTGAGTCTCTCAAACCCTGTAAAGCTATTTTAAAAGATACAAAAACTACTTATTTAACACAAAAATTTCGTTTTTAATGACCACCAAGTGAAGAAAAACCACACGGAATTAGGCAACTGAGACTCTCAACCCAAGACACTCACAAATAAAATTGATAAACACATCTTAAATAAAAAAAAAATTAAGATTTTAATGACCACCAAGTAAAGAAAAACCACACGGAATTAGGCAACTGAGTCTCTCTAACCCTGTAAAGCTCTTTTAAAAGATAAAAAATCAACAAATTAAAAACAAAAAATTTGTTTTTAAAGACCACCAAGTGAAGAAAAACCACACGGAATTAGGCAACTGAGTCTCTCAAACCAAGACACGAAAAAATAAAAGTGACAACAACTACTAAATAAACAAAAAAAATTCTATTTTAATTACCACCAAGTGAAGAAAAACCACACGGAATTAGGCAACTGTGTCTCTCAAACCCTGTAAAGCTCTTTTAAAAGATACAAAAACTACTTATTTAACACAACAATTTCGTTTTTAATGACCACCAAGTAAAGAAAAACCACACGGAATTAGGCAACTGAGTCTCTCAAACCCTGTAAAGCTCTTTTAAAAGATACAAAAACTACTTATTTAACACAAAAATTTCGTTTTTAATGACAACCAAGTGAAGAAAAACCAAACGGAATTAGGCAACTGAGTCTCTCAAACCCTGTAAAGCTCTTTTAAACGATATAAAAACTACTTATTTAACACATAAATTTCGTTTTTAATGACCACCAAGTGAAGAAAAACCACACGGAATTAGGCAACTGAGTCTCTCAAACCCTGTAAAGCTCTTTTAAAAGATACAAAAACTACTTATTTAACACAAAAATTTCGTTTTTAATGACCATCAAGTAAAGAAAAATCACACGGAATTAGGCAACTGAGTCTCTCAATCCCCGTAAAGTTCTTTTAAAATATACAAAAACTACTTATTAAACACAAAAATTTCGTTTTTAATGACCACCAAGTGAAGAAAAACCACACAGAATCAGGCAACTGAGTCTCTCAAACCCCTTAAAGCTCTTTTAAAAGATACAAAAACTACTTATTTAACACAAAAATTTCGTTTTTAATGACCATCAAGTCAAGAAAAACCACACGGAATGAGGCAACTGAGTCTCTCAACTCCGTGCTACTCGACCCCATTTAACTAATCCCCGTAAAACATCTCTAAAAAAGGTCCACTGATCTTGATAAAAATCGCACCGTAAATTTCAGCCTATAAGGGAACTATGTAGAGGTTTCAGCTCCTAAAAACAATAGGTTTCTAAGTGCATAAGTACCCTTAGTTCTAGTGTAAGGAAAGAATTTCTTCCTTAACTTAATGACAAGACAATTTCTTTTTATTATAATAATGAGAAAATTTTACTCACCAGAAATTGCTTAGAATTATCCATTTTCTATGTAAATGTTTACAAAAAATGTCACTAGTGTTAAGTTGAATAAACTATTCAGAACTGTTGAAGAATCTAATTTGAAACCCGAATATATACAAAAAATAATTGCATAGCAGCGAAAACAAGACATGCTGGTTTTTGATTTATCACTAAAAAAAGACATTGAACTTTGAAATTGCGTAAGTCTCCTGACAAAGAAAGAGTGTAATGCCCCTGTAGAATAGAATTATCAGAAAAACCTGTTTGTACGGGGGCGTACGCAAATTCATTAGAAGGACTATATTTAAAATGTAGAATGACAACTATCACCCATTTTGATGGTTTAATTAACGATTAAAGCATTCTCAACTTTTTCAGTTATATAATATACAAATGTGATAAAAAAATGAAATATCAGTATTCATAGACCTTCGTTATCTTTGAGATCATCAACTCCGAGAAACTCAGTTGTCACACAGTTCGCACAACTTGTTCCCTTGCAAGCTCCACAGGCCCAGGTGCATTTCCTGCCATTTCTTTTGTAAGTGCATCATATGTTTGAGCTGTTGTTTTCGCAGTTAACGCAGAGAACTCTAAGAAAAAAGTTAGAGGCTGTGAAGTGCTAACCCAAAATTGGGCAATATATTCTACTCTTAGGTACCCAACCAACCTGGTCCTGTTCAAGCTTGCATCCCAAGGTTCTCTACGATTTAATTTGCAAATAAACTTGAAATGAGTGGAAGTTGCAAGCATCACTGGTGGGAGGGAGAACTTTAGCCTTAACATACGAAGCAGATGCTGTAACTTTCTCGATGAATTTGAGATGACGCAACTGATTGAGGGTTGAAATTGAGCCTGGACATTTAAACAAAAGCATCATTGCGTTCTCCCCAGCCGCTGAAATGCTGTGCTTGGTGGATAGTGGGTCCATAAAAACTTTAGCGGATTCGTAAGACTCGTTGTTTTTTATCAGAAGCTGTAGTCCCGCTGACTTCCCAATACCATAGACACGAGAAGTTGAATCGCACCCAAGGAAGCCATGGACATACAGGATTGTGCTGCATATACGATATCGAAGTTTGAGTTTTGTTGTATTTATATCCCAAATTCTATTCCTTGAGATTCCAGCTCGAGGCTCAGAGTAAAACTATATCGCTTGGCTACCTGTCTGTGCGTGATAACAGAGGAGTATAAGCAGATCTGCATCGTCTCCAACCAGGACAGTAGGCATAAGAGAAGCAGATCGAACTGCGGCTAGAACAATGAGAAGATCAGCGTCCCCTTCTGCTTGGTATACCTGACACCCAGCTTTGGTCAGGTACTCACTGGTCATGGCTATGATTGCATGCTTATGCTTGAAGTTGCTTAGGAACACTTCTTTCTTTGTAGAACAGACCATATTCCTGCTAAAATTAATCTACGGGCACGATCGTTTCCCTTTCCGTCTCAAATGGGTGATGTCTTTGATTGAAGGTGCTTGGTCGTATCCGTCGAAAACCATCGACGTCCTTTGCGCCCCGTATTTCCGTGCAACGTAGTCAACGTACTTCTGGCAGATACTATCATAAGTTGAGTTTTTTTTTCCCAAGGAATTCACTGAAGCAGTGCCCCACCATCAAGAACTATATGCTTGTCACTGAAATCTTTGACGAAGTCTTCAGTTTTTGGCTGCTGCTCTACAACTAGACGCCACATCGCATCGGCGAGGGCAGGCTTATCGGCTGTTCGTGGAAGTCCGTTTGCTTCAAAAAGTGACGGAGGCGGTGAACACAATTCATACTTAAAGTATGACTCCAAATCGCCTTTGCTATTTCCAGCCACTGAAACATGAATGCTGAATCAACGGCAACTGACTGTCCGTCAATAACTGGTGCAGCTTTATTAGCAAGCGTTACGGCCACAAACTTTTTCTTGAATTTGTACGTGTTGACGTTTTCCCCTGTCATGCTATCCATGATTTCTTGTCCGACGGATCTAGCTGTGTCGACGTTGACTTTTTCATCAGCCGTAACTCCAGAGGTAATGTTTCGCAAGCTCGGGTCTTCTGCGAAAGGGGTATTTTCAGTAAGAAAGCAAAGGAGCTTGCTAGTGTCATGGTTGTCGTGTTCAATCCTAGACCCTCTAGCCTCTTTATTCTGTTTACTCGTCTTGTATTGGATCTTGGCAAAAGTTTGTATAGACGAATTAATTGCACTTCAACTTGGTGCTGAAATTAACCAAGTCAGCCTTTGAAAATGATACTTGCTACATTTCCATGGAATGTTACTTTTAGATTTCAACGAGTACATGAGGATCTGCTCATTGACTAAATCTGATGAATAACCTAACCAACAAATTTTAGATCTGCAGATAGAATGGTTCCCATTCTGACAATTGTCAAACGCGTTGGGATTGGTAGTTTCCAGCTGTTTCATATTTTTCAGGTACACCCTGGCAGACTTCGCATATAGGAAGTGGTTGGACGCTGCGAAATACGGCAACATAGCTTCAACTGCCTGAAGGTGAAGATCCCAGTTAACCTAACAATCCACAGTCAGTCGCAAAAGGGTTATGAAACTGATGGAATATTTAGATGAAAGTTCTAATTTTACATTCAAATATAAGTAATTTTATAATCACGATGATCTAGTACCCTATTTTAGACATTAATTTCGTTGTTGTACGCCTTAATATGAAAACATGAATATAACATCCTCAAAATCAACATCAACCTCAAAAACATAATTTTTAGTATTTCGCTATATGTTCATCGTTCAACCTAAAAAGATAAATGAAATTTTTAATTTTACGTTCAAATAAAGGTGATATTCATACTCACTGTGATCTAATACCCTATTCTAGACATCAATTCTGTTGTTGTCACGAATTTCACCTCCTCAAAATCAACCTCAACCTCAAAAAAAAAATTGTGAAACAGATAGATGAGCAAACTTTGCATATTTGGAATCAGCGCATTTTTCTGAGTCGGGTAGTGAAAGAATAATTTCTATTGCAATTTGTTTCCAGTCAAACCGTTCCCTTCCTGGACTATAGCTGAAGACCAGATACGGTTCATGGCCGCATGATCAAAAATGGGTCGCAGCAGATTTAAATGTTGACGTAACAAGCACTGAAAGATATTGTACACATTTAACAACTGGAATATTCTATTCAATGTCATTTTTTTAACAGCTTTGGGTGAGTTCTCATAGCTTCTTAAAAGATGGTATTGGGAGCACTTCGTGAATGGATTTTTAAATGAAACATCATTTCTCTACGTAAAGAATGGTCTGTATCTCAATGTGGACAATGTGTATATTTCTTTTGCATAACTTACTAAAAATAGTGCTTTTTCTATGATTCTAAATCCACTCGGATTTTTTAGCACCAGGGGATATTCCATTGGGTGTTTCAATGCATGTATAACATGTGTTTCAATGCTTGTATCACTATGCACAGTTTCACAACCCCATTTCGTGTCTGCGCAGGTATGGTCCATTTGAAACACAAGACTGAGATACAAAACAATTGAGATGTGAGATGCGCCTGGTTTTTTAGGAACAAAGATCTAAATCTTAACATTTTTTCAGAATGAATTTTGGATTTGTAAAATTTTGGATAAAGCCTGTTTTCTACGAAAAAAAAGTGTCTGGTTGATGTTGGGTTCAGTGAAACAAAGCAAATTGTATACGAGACCATGAAATGTTCCAAAATGAAATAAAGCCAACTCAACCTTTGATACGCACTCTAGTGACCATCTCTGTTCTGATACTCAGCATGTATTAAAATCCCTTATATCTGTTTAACTGACTTTACACCTCCTGAACACTCTGTACTTACGTCACTAACCACAATTCTTGTAGTTGCAAAAAGACAGTTGACAAAGTTACGTTGCTCCATTTCTTTTTGAAAAAGGGCTCTGTAAGTGATAGCTTATCCATTAAACTCGGATCCCATGTGAAAAGAGCTGCATCCACAGTCTTGAAACCAGATTCCTCTTGGTTGGTAATGTTGAATAGCAAAAAGAAAGGTTAGCAAAACAGTACATATCCGGAGGTGGTGATTCGCTTAGCTGGAGAAGAGCAGTCTTCCTCAGTTGACTTTTTGTCCGCCTCCTTAGAAAAACATTAAAAGCGAGTGAACCAAGGGTCTGAAAGAAGATTGTAAAATATGTCCCCGTTTTATGTGGCTGTTTTCCGCCCTTTTCCTAGGAATGACTTATAGCTAAGCTGAAAGGTGTAGTAGACGGTTGATCACTTCATTATTCTCAATATCCTAAAGCTTGAAGCCCTCGATCTACATCTTAATGTGAGTCCCCCAAAACACAAAAAACAATAGGATCAGTGAATTTGTTTTGTGGAAAAATTTTAAAAATTAATTTCTCTTCATTTTTTATTGACATGGTCTTTTTCAGAGATATTTGAAGGGTTGAAGGGTTATATTGAAGGGTTGCCCCCTCCTCAATACTTTGCTCTTTACGCTAAAGTTTGACTGTTTGTCCCAATTTCTTAAGAGCATCTACTGAAAACGGGGGTCATTTAATTGGGATAGGAAGCTTTTTTAAAAGGGCTAAAAGCTTTAGCGTAAAGAACAAGGTATCGTGGAGGCGGCAACCCTTCTTATACGGAATAAACCTGCCAAAACTAATATGCATTTTTATCGTGTACAGTGAGCCAAATTTTAACCTCCATTCCTAGTTGAAAAACGTCCAGAAAATAAATAGTTGTTATTGTTTTAAAAAGCAGAGTTGCGACAAAGAGTCAAACTAAACAGTTTTAAATTGTAAATAAAAAAAAATTGAGGAAATGAAGTTAGTATAATGATAAAAGAATTTAATTTATATTTTAATGGTTAATGTATGAATTTTGAGTAGCCAAAAGGGTATTAAAAAGATTTAGCAGTTTATTTGTGTGTTATTAAAGAAGGATTAGAATATTAGAATGGCGCACCTAAAGATATTGTAAGGGGACAGTATTCTACTCCTCCTAGGTTTGTTATGGGGTTGAGAGAAGATTGGTAGGATGGAGGATGATGTCTACTTGATTGAAAACAAGGTTTTAAGAAAAACATTTATGTATTATTAATGTATTTCCACGGTGAAAGGGGTGCCCTATGGCGGAAGGGAACCCTGGATTACCGGGAATGCTATTTTTTGTGGTTTTGAAATTTATACTAGTATACCTTGTCTTCTTCAATTTTTGGCTACCCAATTTAAAAAATAAGAGAAGTTTTTAATTTAGTGCTGGTAACATTCAAGTTTGAAATTAAGTGAAAAAGATTATTATGTCACGAGAGGAGAGGAGGTGGGATAAAAAAAAAGAAAAAAAGAGAGTAAAACTAGCGTAAAGAGCAAGGCTTTGAGGAGGAGACAGCCCCTTTCATGTACCGAATAATTTCTGTTCGTTTTAAGTTTTAATGTCACTCCTTACTTTCATTTAAAACATTTTTTTATGTATTTCCAATGAGGAGTTTTTGGTGAGAGAGAAAAAAAGTAAATGCAGTTGAGCCTACCAGATTTTGAAATAGAAAATATCAAGTCGAGCAGATTCGAATTGTAAAAAGAAAAAATCCAACAAAACAAGCAAATTCTATAAACAGTTTGGAAATTAAGTGTGTAATTATAAACAATCTTAAGATTTCAGGGAGGGGCTGGCCTTTCTATGATTAATATATTTTTCGAAAACAGTTTCTGAAGTGTATCTTCTTTTAATCAATTCTTCAAAAATTATGTATTTTTTGTCTAACTAAAGTGCTTTGGCTTTCTCTTGGACAGGAATTGAAGTTTTTGCAGCCATTTTCAATACTTTTACTTGGCTATCGAAGAGGCTTTAACGAAGAGAGTGACAATTGGCTCAATGACAACTCGTAAATATCGAAGATTTTACTTGCAAGAAGTTTAATTATATATAACCCAGACAGTGATTAAATAAAAAAACAAGTTTTTTCAACTGACAGTAAGGAGCAACACTAAAAGTTAAAACGAACAGACATTAACACTTATATGAGGGGGTTTTCCCCTCGTCAATACCTGGCTCTTGAAGCTAAAGTTTGAATTTTGTTTCCAAATCTGTAAGAATGACTCCTGAATCGCAAACGTTGTTTAATCAGAATAAATACCTCTTTTGAAAGTATTAAAAACAACTTTAGCGTAAAGAGTGAGGTATTGACGAGGGGGCAAACCCCCTCATATACGTAATATTTTCTTTCCGTTTTAAGTTTTAATGTTTTTCCTTACTTTCAGTTGAAAAAACTTGTTTTTTATTTAATTTCTGATCATTCTTTAAATAATGCTAGGAAATCTGGCACCCCTTTCATGGAAAATTCCGTTCCCCCATGAAAAAGACCTCCATGGAAAATCCTCCCACGCAACCCTCCCCCTGAAAACGTCTGTATACTTCCCAATAACCAATACTATATGTAAACAATGGGCAAAGTTCATAACTTGCAGCCCTTCCCCCAAGGACTGTGGGAAATTAAGTCGTCCTCAAAGACATAGTTATTATAATTTTCGACTTTGCTGAACAAAATGGCCATCTCAAAATTTTGATCCGGAGTCTTTGGAAAAATGAGGGTTGGAGGGAGCCTAGCTGTCCCCCAATTTTTTTGGTCATTTAAAAAGGGCACTAGAACTTTTAATGAAACTTGTAAGCAACTTTTGAGGGCACCAAAAATAGATACACCAAAACTTTCCTTACTTACAGTTCGTTACCCCGAACTGTTTTATGAAAAATCGTATAGGGTCTGAAATTATAATATGTCAAATATAAAAATGTCATATGTTGAATCCAAAAATGTCACTGGAAAGCTATCATTATTCAACAGGACTATCTATTAGGGTTTTTTTTCTTAGGTACACATGTGAGTTATCGAACAGTTAGTGGTAACAAATTGAAAGTAAGGAGTGACCCGGCTCAATAGTAACCGAAACTCTAAAAAATGGAATTTTGATACCAATAGATTCACCAAAAGAATCAGATTTTTATGATGATTTCAAGTATATAAGTTTCAGATTCAGCGTATAAGAGAACCCTACTGCAGAAGTTTCAAGCTCCTATCTGCAAAAATGTGGAATTTTGTATTTTTTGCCAGAAGAATGATCGCGGATGCGTGTTTAATTTTTTCCCAGGGGTAATCGTATCGACCCAGTGGTCCTAGAAAATTGCGAGAAGGCTCATTCAAACTGAAATTAAAAGTTCTAGAGCCTTTTTTAAGTGACTGTAAAATTGGAGGGCAACTAGGCCCCCTACCACGCTCATTTTTCCCCAAAGTCACCCGATCAAAATTTTGAGAGGGCCATTTTGTCCGCATAGCCGAAAAATTTAATAACTATGTCTTTGAGGATGACTTAATACCCCACAGTCCCCGGGGGAAGGGCTGCAAGTTGTGAGCTTTGTCCATTGTTTACATATAGTATTTGTTATTGGAAGTATACAAAGGTTTTCAGGGGGTGGTTTCTGGTGGAGGGGGTCGGGGAGAGGGTGTTACACGGAAGGATCTTTCCATGGAGGAATTCTTCATGGGGGAAGGAAATTTTCCATGAAGGGGGCGTCGAATTTCCCAGTGTTATTTAAAAAACGATCAGAAATTAAATAGAAAAACAAGCTTTTTCAACTGACAGAAAGGAGCAACATTAAAAATTAAAATAAACAGAAATTATTACGCATATGAGGGGGTTCGACCCCTCGTCAATACCTCGCTCTTTACGCTAAAGTTTTTTTTAGTACTTTCAAAAGAACTATTTATACCAATTAAATATCCTTTGTGATTTAGGGGTCGTTCTTAAAGAATTGGAACAAAATTCGAACTGAAAATGTGCATTGTCAGTTTAAAATACATATACTGATATTTATTAATCAAAATGTTAATTTGGTCAATTTAAGTTATAAAAGTAAAAACATTTATATATTTTTTCAGTAAAGTGCAAATTATGTTCTGGCCTTGGGAAGGCATAGGGATTTTGAGCCCGACCCATGTTATTTTTTGCTCGTTTTGAGTTTGACTCGCTATTTATTATAATTTCTGTTCGTTTTGGGTTTCATTTATTTATCGATGTTGATTTGTGGTAGTTTCACGCTTGGTAGATTATTTGATTTTATTTTTGTCATTCGTGGTTTAATGGAGTTCTTTACTTTTCTTTGAAAAACTTATTTTGTTGAAAAATTTTTGTTATTAATTAATCACTAGAAATAGTGATAAATCACTAGGGAATGGCAACCCTGGGTACAACTTCGATTACTCCTAAAAAGTCCCTTGTAAACCACCAATCCACCATGCCATTCTACGCGGTACACCTGCTGATTTGAGATATGATGGCATTACATATTCTACACCACTGCTCTTGAGCACGAGATCCGGCGGATCTTCGGTAATTATGCCTGAATTTACTTGTTTTACATGCCTTAGAACATCAGTGAATTTTGAACGGAACATAAGTAAGAGAAAATGTTACCACCTTCAAAATGAGGACGCTAAATAGGTCAGGTTTAATGAAAACACATTTCGTGACGCTATATTTTTTGAATGAAAAATGTAGCCTGGTAACAATACAATTAACTAGTAAAGCTGGAAAAAAGTGAATGGACATTTAGCGGAACGGGTATAATTGTTGACTTTAATTAACAGACCATCCAGATTTAAAGTAAGTTGAGAATATGTATGTCTCAAAGGCACTGTCTATATTGAAAACAATAGATATTAATGACCTTTAAAATTAACGAAAATTGAAAGTCATTATATTTTACATAAGACCCCACTTGTTTGGATATGTAGGAGATAGTAAGTATAAAATTAGGTACTCTCGTATTATAGCGACCACACTCAAGAAGTGAAGTTAGGTTGATCATTGTGAAATATATGAAAATATGATGAAAATGTAATACTTTAGTAACAAAATTATGGAAACAACAACAGGGAATTATGAAAAGCAGACCTCTCAAAACGCATTATGTTAAATTAAAAAAAAAAGTTTTCCGGAGGGAAGTAAAGAGCGAAGTTGAAACTTAAAACTGAAAAAAATTATTACTTCACAGCCTATTTAGTATATATCAATAAAACTAGTACAAGTAAACCAACTAATTATGTTTCCCTATGCTTTTAGGATTATACAAAACTAGCGCTTTACTGTAAACACAAAAGTCAAGTATAAAAAACAGGAATATTGATTTAAGAGTCAAAAGTAAGTATGTAGCCTGACAACACTAAACTAATCTATAAAGCTTTTCATAGTCTTACACCAGTTGTGACATGAGTAACTTTCAGTATACAATTAAAATTATCTTAAAAACACAAGCGTAAAACTAAATATTTGTTAATAACCGCGGAGTAATTGAACGGCATGCAGAAATATTGGATTGATTTATCAAGCAGCATTTTGGTCTCGTCAGCTATAATACCAATAGTGGGTCTATAATATACAGTCTTAAATTGTAAGAAATATGCTTTAGTGTTACTTGAAATGAAGATTAAATAAGACATAATATGAACTCTGGAAATCGGATTATTTCTCTCTATACAACAGTGAATTTCAAGCCATAATACAAAATTCTAAAGCTAGTTTATAGTCCTAATGCTATCAAGATGGCTTTGCTTCGAACTTGTGTACAAACTAATCATGACATGTCCTTTTCAGATCCAAAACGAGAGCAAGTTATTGAACTGAGCCATGAGAAGTGATACCCAATTAAACGTAAAAAAAATAAAGAAAAATCCTAAAATGGATCGTTGCTTTATCTTACAAGGGATTGATCTTAAAAGGGAATGATAATATTTTTATTTTGTAAAAAGTGTCCTTAATTGGTTTGGTTTTACTCTACCAAAACTCCTATATTATTTTGTGTTTTCAGTAAAGGGCTAGTTTTGTATAATCCTTAAAGCATAGGGAAACATAATTAGTTGGTTTGTTTGTACTAATTTTATTGATATATATTAGATTGGCTGTGAAGTAATAATTTTTGTCCGTTTTAAGTTTCAACTCCGCTCTTTACTTCCCTCGGGGAAACTTTGTTTTCTTAAATTAATCTTTGTTCGTTTTTGATTAAAATTTAATGTAGAAACAAACCTGCCATGATCTTTTTTGCTTATACAAAATAATGCATGTTCGTTTTAAGTTTTAATGTCACTTCTTAGTTTCAGCTGAGAACTAATTTTTAATCTAATTTCTAATTATCACCGATCTAGGGGAGATAAGACACTTCTAGAAAATACTGCAAACAACCTTGACAGCTAATAAAACTTTCAGTCTATAACATAAAGTTCATTATCCTTACTTCACAAAACAATACATGTTTTTTAGGAAGGTTTGTTTGTCGATGAGCAAAAAGCTGTTTTAACTCGGCCGACTTCACCTGAAAAAGCCATAATGAAGACAGGGCTTATTAAATCACCTACTGACTAGCAAAAACTAGAAGGTTATTGTAACAAAAGAGAGCTGTTTAAAGGCTCATTTGAAAGCTTATATTTATACCTAATCGCTTCTTATAGATTTGACTTGATAGCACATTCCAACAAAGTGCACTTTCGATTGTTTCCCCAACTCTTTTAAATGAAACAAGTGCCTTATCCAATGAAATGACCAAAAAAAGGTGTTTTCAAAACCTAGGCAAGAGCAAAAACTAAGGGTACAAGGACGTCCCTTCCCCTCAATTAACGCCGTTAGAACTACCACACAAGCTTCATCGCAGAGTGAAGTTCCAAGGTTCAATTCAAAACTGTTCATCAATCAAGCTTAACTTTGGTAGATTTTTAGTTGAAAAGTTTGTTAGATTTTTAGTTAGTTAATTTGTTTTCGCAAATATCTTTTACTTCTAAGATGAGTAGGCGATTTATGAAACTTATTAAGAGGGTCTGGAGGGGGAATATATGTCAGGGGTTCTTATAAACCTCCAATTAAGGGCTGTGGGCCATAATTATTGTAATGGTACCGTTTTATGGTTCCAAACTCTTCTACTTAAGAAGTGGGACCAAAAGTGCCGTTTTTAGTGCTATTAAAATCAGTCTTCCCGGCATATGCCTTAAAAAATTACTGCATCACGTTTTCAAAAATAGTGGATTATCTGAAAAGTAATCATAAGTAGGGACAAACCATGATTGAAAAAGAAATCCAAGCTGGAATCGAACACGAGATAATCTAATTTTAAGTCCAGCGCTGTACTGACAGAACCACGCCTCTAATAATTTAATTTAAGGGGGACTGGAGGAGGAATTTGCAGGAGGTGCTCTTACAAACCTCCAGTTAAGGGTTTTATACCTTAATTATTACAATGATACCGTTCTATGCTTCCAAGATTTTTCACTTAAGAAGTGGCACCAAAAATGTTGTTTTCAATGCTATATGTCACTTACGAATGGTGGAATTGATAAAAAGCACGTAGGTATGAGCAAAGTTTTTCAAATGAGCCATTAAACATCACTCTAAATAGTTCTAGTAGCGCACTAGCCCCAACGTTTGCACTTGAGACATGGCACCAAAAGTGCCGTTTTAGGAGCCATTTGAAACTTGCAAATGGTTGAATTAATATGAAGAACGTAGATATGAGCAATATTTTTATATGAGCTATGAAAATCTATCTAAGATGTTCTGGTAGCCCACTAGCCCCATCTCTCGAGGAACAGCATAAAAACTGCCCTTTTTCATGCCATATGGCACACACACATTGCGGAATTTATATAAACCACATACATATGAGAAATAGCTTTTGAATGAGCTCTTAAGCATCTCTCTATGATGTTCTAATAACCCGCTACGCCTGGAAAAAAGAAGAAAAAACAACCATTTTAACATTTGTTAAACTTTTAGTTACTATGCGCTGTGGTTCGCTCTTTACTAGGTTGCAGCTAATGCTTCAACCATGACAAAGAGTTCACTGCAAATTTTCCACAGAAACTAATTAACATTAAACTCTGTGAAATCTAATAGATGCTAGAATTTTTTTAAAACCTAGTAAATATAAGCAATAGCTTACTGATGAGCAGATGATTTATGAAACTCACTAAGGGGGCTGGGAGGGAAGTGTAGGGGTGGGTTCTTGTGAACTTCCAGTTAAGGGTTCTGGAACATAGCTATTACAATAGAACCCGTTTTTTACTTCAGAGCTTTTCCACTTATGAAGTGGCACCAAAAGTGTTGTTTTCAGGGCTATATCGCACTTACGAATGGTAAAATTGAAAAAAAAAAAAAAAGCACGTATATACAAGCAATAGCTCTCAAATGAGTCATTAAACATCACTCTTATAAGTTCTGCTAGCCCAATAGCCCCAGCTTTTCCACTTGAGACACGGCAACAAAAATGCCATTTTTAGTGCCATTTGGAACTTGCTGACAGTGGAATATATATGAAAGACGTAGATATGAGCAATATCTTTTATATGAGCTATAAAAGATCTGTTTATGACGTTCTGGTAGTCTGCTAGTGCCACCACTTGAGAAATGGCCGCAAAAGTTCCATTTTAGTACCATATGGCACTTACAGATGGCGGAATTTATCAAAAGCACGTCGATATGAGAAATAGCTTTTGAAGGAGCCATTAAGCATCTCTCCATGATGTTCTGATAACCCGCTAGGCCTGGAGAGAGAGAAAAAAAAAGGAGACAGATCAAGGCTACCGATGCAAAAGTGATTCTCCTTGTTTTTCAGGGATGGGGACTGTAATTTCCCTGTAAAAGGTTTTTGACCATCTTGATTCCAATGGTACTTTTCATTTTGATCTGAAGGGGTTTGAGGGTTTTTTTGAAATCCCCATAAATTTCTTTTCACAATAAACTTTGACTTTAATGATGAACCGAAATAATAGTTAACATTCCTGAGTCAGTGTCAGATGGCAATTTATTTTTCACTAGGCAGTTTTTTTTCAAACGTGTTTTTTAACTTTTGGTTACTATGGGCTGTGGTTGGCTTTTACTAGATTGCAGCTACCGCTGCAACCATGATTCCTTGCTGGGGCATGCTTTAAAAAATGAGTCTATGAAAATGACTGAAAAAAACAACGGATATCAATACCGATATTCCCGATACGATACATGCGATACCATCCCGATACCCATACACGCGAGATCGATACGCCCGATACCACATACAGCCCTTCCCCAGGGACTATGGAGGGCCATATCATAATCAAAACCATATATATTGGACCTTTGAACTATGTTGAACAAAATGGCTATCTCAAAATTTTGATTGGATGACTTTGGGGGGGGGGCCTGTAAGGAGGGGGGCTATGTTGTTCAAGGAGGGGGCTGTAATTTTCCTGAATAAGGATTTCCACCATGCTGATTCCAAGGGTACACTTTTCATTTTGATCTGACGCTACTTTCGAGGGGTTTCAGGCTTTTTTTCGAAATCACTATAAATTTCTTTTTGCAATAAACTTTTACTTTTAAGTTAAACCGAAATAATAATTATCATTCCTGAGTCAGTGTCAGATGAAATTTTTTTTTCACTAGGCAGTTTGTTTTGAAACGCGTTTCTTAACTTTTGGTTACTATGGGCTGTGGTTCGCTGTTTACTAGGTTGCAGCTACCACTGCAATCATGATACCTAGCCTAACCAACTCTATATATTAAATATTTAATTGAAATATACCTGAAGAGTAGTTTATCTGACTCAAAGCTAAGCTCCGAGTGGACACAGAGACACCGGTTTTACAACAGATCAAGAACAGCAATGTGGTCGCTGTAATACGTAAGTATCTAAAATTTACTTAGAGAGGTTTCACGATTTTTTTTTCACAATGTTGCCCAATTTGAATCAGGCACAAGCACAAGAGAAGAGGGAGCGTAACTTAGGGCTAAGCCCCACTGCTCTTCAAGCCAAAGTAAAATGTAAAAAATTCCTCGTCTTAATGCCCCTAAAGTGAATGTAATATTCGTATGTAAGTAATATAAGGACTATGATATAAGTTTAAATTTTGCATCGCAATGCTTCAAGAGAGGATAAGTTAACTTAACTGTAGGCCTATTCGATTTTGAACGAAATTTTAATCCGAATTTTTGCCAAGGGGTTACTCACTTTCAAAAAGCACTTGTCCCATGTTACGCACAAGTATTGCTACGCATGGTGCGTTTTCTGTGGCGTGTGATCTGTGTGCCTTTTCTGTGGCGTGATAATGGTCTAATGATCGCAAACAAATTTTAGAGCAGCCCCCTATATTAGAAATATTATCAATATCGACCCCCTGCAGAGGAACTCAATGCAGAATGGGGGAAGGGTGATTCAGAAGAATGGATACAGTGTACAAAAATTTACAGATATTGAGAAACCCGGCAATACCGGAGGCTCGAAATTAAAGTCCAACATTTTAAATACTTAAGGACACCCTAGACGGTCTATCATTTTGATCAAAAGCTTAGGTCAATCGATTGATTCAAGTATGATTGACCGTCTAGGAACCTGTTTGATGCTTGTGTCAAGCGTTGACGGTGATTGATAGAAGATTTGAATGACTCAATCGGTTGACGAGAGCGATTGACCTTCTAGACTAGTTTTGTTCAAACATTGAGTCATTCACGCGCCAACAACAATGGAAGATATACCGGAAGAAAGCAAAAGTGTGGAACTTGGGTTTATTTGTTTATTAATAGAGTTATACGGGGATCACCCTGAGCTATGGAAAGTTAAAAGTAAAGACTATCTTAACTGAAAAAAAAGTGCAGCGTTTGGCAGGATATTGCAGACGGTAAAGACATTGAAACCAGATTATACAGTTTCTGAACAAAAAAAAAAGAAAATTAACGTTTTAAGAACGAATTCCAATCGCGAATACAAGGCGATCGAGCAAAAAAAAGAAGTCTAGAGCGTCAGCAGATGACATCCTACAGCCTTAATCGAGAAACTCGATTATTTGATGGGTGGCATTTACCCCCCCCCCCCACGGAAAGTTTCCCCGTGGAAAATAACAAATGCGGCTGGTTGGTCTCTAATCCTTTTGCACTTTAAAAAAAGGACTAGAACTCGTCAATTTCTGATCTAATGAGCCCACTCCGAAGTTCCTGCGATCATGAGGTGGAGGAAGGGATGACGAAGGGGCAGTCCCTCTCCTATATAGAATATATTTTGGTCATTTTGGGGCTTAATGTTACTCTTTACTTTCATAATAACAGCGCAGACCAGAATTATTCCCAGAAATCACGAGGAAGCAGATATCGATTTCACAGTTTTGATACATTTTTTAAAGTTTCTGTTGCACACTCCCCGTCTCCCCTTCGCCGGGTTTTTGATGAAAACTTTTCCAAGGAAGGGATTACTAGCATGATTTTAAAAACTATCAAAATTAAAGTATTTTTTTGCAAATTAAAGGGGGCTAAGAAAATTTTTTCACCCGAGTCCATCCGCAAGAATTTTTTTCGGTGGAATTTTCAGCTAGGATGGAATTGTCTAGTTGAAATTTCCCCGGTGAGGGAAGGGGAGGACATTTTACGTGAAAAAGACTTTCCGCGGAGGAATTTTCAGTAGAAGAAAGGAATTTTTCTTGGAGGGGGAGCCGGATTTCCCGGTATTATTTAGAAACGATCACAAATTAAGTTTAAAACAGTTTTTCAACTGAAAGTAAGGAGCAACATCAAAACTTAAAACAAACCGAAATTATTACGTATATAAAAAGGTTTGTCCCCTATTCAAGACCTTTCTCTTTACGTTAAAGGTTTGACTTTTTGCCCCACTTCTTTAAGAACTATTCCTGGCACACAATGGCTGTTCAATTCGAGTAATAAGCTTTTTTTTATTCTATACAAAACTTTTCCACCATCCGTAAAAAACTCGTTGAAATTGACAACGCTTTCGTCCGTAAAAGCTTAAACAATAAGAACTTGTTGGTTCCCAATACCAATTATCCTTTCAAGGGCAAGCTAAACCTTCTAAAACTTTTTGGTACCGCATGTTTTTAGCTTAATTTTGATGATTTTTCGCCTATATTTTTATCTTACTAAATTTTGATCTTACTTTTTTTAAGTTTATATAACTAAAAAAAAACTCAAATAAAATTCTCAAATTTGAAACCCTTATTTTCTGTGGGGGAGGTATTTTCCTGGGGGTAAACGCCTAGTATTTTCCGGGGGGGGGGGTAAGTTCTTGTAGTCCTCTTGTTCTTTATCACGCAGAACGTTCAGTAAATGATCATGAATGAAGCGATTTCTCATCTTGTACCACTCCTTGGACCAACAACGTTTCCTATTTTCTTTTTTTCCCGCTTGAGCGCAACCAAGGTACATGCAAGAAAAAGAAAAGCCGGATCGGTATTATACACGCGAAAGACACTTCACTACCCAACTCTGAACTGAAACTAAAAATCTGGCCGTGAGTTAAAATTAAACTTCAAATTAGCTTTGGTCATGATTGAAGAGTCGATTGAAGGTTGATTGAAGCACACGTCAATCGATTGACGGAAGCTTTTGATCAAAATGATTGACCGTCTATGGTGTCCTTTACTGATATCAACTAAGCAATCTACCTTCGTGAGAATGGCTGAATAGGGATCAATATTCTGGCTAGTGTAGGGGCAAATAACATGAGTTACCATAAGAGGGGAGGGGGCATACTGAGTGTTTACATGTCTTTAGAAGACTAAAAACACTCAAAAAGTGCTAATACTGCATATTATTCGCAAAAATTTTATGCTTAAAACCAAAAAAGTTTTTTCCCGCTTTCGCTTCTCCGAGAGGCTATCTACAAGCACTCATGGCAAATAAATATGTAGATTAACCACAATTATACAATGTACTTCATTTCGGTTTGTAACGTCTATCGGAGTGAAAAAGGTTTATAAAGGTAATTAGGTAACTTTTCGCTTTGCGATTAACCCCGTTTCTTTTCGCTGACAACCATATTGCACATAAGTTTGAATCCTTATCTTTCAGGCACCTAAGCAAAGGGGGGGGGGTACCAGATCCTAAATAACCAGTGCATGACATTCTTCCGAATTTTCTCCCAAAATGTATTCATGCATCCGTATTTTATCCTTATATCCATATCTTCTCATACGTTATGCAATCACTTCCTGGGTATACCCTTATTTTGCATTCTTGCATTACTAGTTAAAAGTGAATTGAACGTCATTCCTGGCAAAAAAACCCAAAGTAGGGGTCTTCATTTACAGCTACTTTCACTTTCGATATTTTTCCTGTTTGAAATGTCAACAAAACGAAGCGTGCCAGCAAATTAGTTGGAAATTATAACCCAAATACAACACTTTTTCGGTCAGTAAATTAGCCAAAAGCGACACGCATTAAAAATGTAATGAGGAAAACGTAATAGAAGAGTCATTGGGACGGGGTCAGCGTTGCCATATAGATGCACCTGTGTCAATTTAGCTCTTTTAGGCGATCGCGAATTACTACTGCTACTAGCATCTCACCAGCGCCCCTCAAGGAAATTATAGCTTAATAAACGAAACAGTACTTGCACTGAATTCTAATTGCCTGATGACGAATTGAATTTAAACATCAAACCAGCGCATTTATCAAAACAAAAATTTTTTTTTTAATTAGACCTTCACACATTTTCACTAAAAAAAGTACATTCTTCGTATATTCACTTTAATGGCTGCGCTGTTTTCTACTTGGCTTATGGTAACACTTTGACAGATTCAAATGAACTTTCCGTGGATCATAGTTGCAGTGGTAGCTGCAACCTAGTAAAGAGTGAACCAAAGCCCATAGAGACCAAAAGTTAAAAACCACATTTATAAAAAAGCTGCCTAGTGGAAAACAATTGCCTCCTGACACTGATTCACGAATGATGACTATTATTTCGGTTTGTCTTAAAAGTAAAAGTTTATTGCGAAAAGAAATTTATGGTGATTTCAAAAAAAGCCTGAAACACCTCGAAAATGGCCTCAGATCAAAATGAAATGTGTACCGTTGGAATCAGCATTGTCGAAAACCATCTGTAGGGAAATTACAGTCCCCTCCTTGAACAACAAAGAAAATTGCTTTTTTGCATGGGTAGCACCGATCTGTCTCCCGTTTTTTTTCTTGTTTTTTTTTCTAGCAGGTCTAGGGGGTGACCAGAACATCATAGAGAGATGTATAATAGCTCATTTGATCGGAAATTCAATTTTCTAGTGCCCTTTTTAAGTAACCAAAAAGATAGGAGGGCAACTAGCCCCCCTCTCTAAAGGCCCCCTCTCCTAAAGTCATAGAATCACAATTTTGAGGCAGCCATTTTGTCTAAAATAGTTCAAAGGTCAAATATCTTTGGTTTTGGTGATGGTATGACCCTCCATAGTCCCTGGGGAAAGGGCTGACACTGTATCGGTATCGGACGTATTTATATCACGCGTATCGGTATGAGCGTATTGTTATTAGGTGTATTGGTATCGCAGGTATCTAGGCAGATTTTTAATAGCTCGTATAAAAGATATTGCTCACATCTACGTCCAGTGGCGTACTTTCGTCAAAATACTGGGGGGGGGGGGGATTTGGAGCCAATTTTCCCAAATGAAGTGAAAATGATTGCGAAAACTGAAAAATGAGCCATATATTAACACAGGCAAAGATATACTAAAGAAAACTGACCTGTTTCTCTGACTACTTGAATTATGCAGGCTTATCTTAGTTTTGACAAGATTTTTTGCAGAAACTAAATTTCTGCTGGGGGGGGGGAGGTCGAAGGGGGGGGGGCAAACTTGGGTCTGGAGGAGGCAGTTGCCTCCTCTGACCCATAAAAATTACGCCCCTTTCTACGTCCTTTCTATAAATTCCACCATCAACAAGTTTCAAATGGCACTAAAAATGGCAATTTTGGTGCCATGTCTCAAGTGGAAAAGCTGAGGTTAGTGGCCTACCAGTACAGTTTAGAATGACGTCTGATGGTTCATTTGAAAGCTCTTTTTCATATCTATGTGATGTTTATCAATTCTACCATCCGTAAGGTGATATAGCACTAAAAACAACACTTTTGATGTCACTTCTTAAGTAGAAAAGCTTGGAAGTATATATTGTATTAATTATGGTCCAAAACCCTTAACCGGAGGTTTTCAAAAACACCTCCCGTATGTTCCTCCTCCAAGCCCTCTTAATAAGCTACCCAACTAAGGTACAGCTACTAATAGATCAAATTAGATTATTAGATGTGTTGTTTTCTTGGTAAAGCGTTCGACTTCGAATTCGAGTGGCCTTTGTTCGACTCGTGATGTTTTTTTTTGTTCAATCACGGTTTCATCCCTTCTATACGATTATTTTTAGATATTTTCACTGTTGCTGTAAATGTGATGCACTCATTTTTTAACGCATGTCCCAGGAAGGTATTTGGTCAAGCATTGTGATTCAAAAGGGAATAGAGGTCATCCAGTCCATGGGTCGAGAAGATGGCTGACAAGAAGAAATTTCTTCTCAACACTCTTTCCCCTGATGCGAGACACCCTCTTGAACTAGAGTATGCTATGTTTGATAAGGCTATAGAGAAGAGCGTCCGTACTGATAAACGCCGTAGCCTTGAATAGAAAGCTCAGAAGGCTGAAGAAGCTGCTAGACGGGGAGACTCTCGGTCAGTATACCGCATCACCAATGAAATAGTCGGAAAACGTCCAAAAACAGATGGACCTGTCAAAGATGAGCTTGGACGACTTCTTACTGACCCTAATAATGTGGACGAAGCCTGGACCACTGTACCATTGAAGAATTGTTTGCGGTAATAGAAAAGGTTTGCTCGTGGCGATAGAGATTTCTCCTATAGCGCCACTTGGAGATCAGATTCCTTTGGGAGCATTTACCTTGGAGACTGGCGAACTAGTTACCTATTATCGGACTAGACTCAGACATACAAGAGAAACGAACACTTATAAAAAGACAATAGATTTATTAAACTTACATGCTTAGTTGTACAGCAATGGGTCACTTCAAAGACAATAATGGTGACCAAAATAATTTCGTACTAAACGTTTCAGATCTCACTTCATATTCAAATTAAAAAACACATTTTCCCTACTCCCAAACGCAGTTCTTTCGTCCTGCGCTCTAGGGACTGCCTGCCATTGGCTCACGGGCCCCAAGGACGCGAACCCTCGTCCAATGATACGTCTTAAATATTTTTGATGATTTAGGCGTTCACACGGTTCTTATCGTTTAAACGTCCTTAAAAATATTGTGCGTAGCACTTTTCTTATTGCTCACTGTCTTAGCGAAATCCAAAGATTGCAATTTCTTTTCTTTGCTGATTAAAGACTTTTTCATTTTTGAAACTAGATTTAGCTTAATTATAGGAGTCCGAACTAAAGAAGGAACTTTATATTGGTATTTCAAATATATCGTGTTTTACTCCCGGTACATATCACCCTTCCCATGAAATAATGACGCCCCGTCATTAGTTACTGCCCATCAGGAGTTTTAAAATTTTTCAATTATTTTTCTTATTTTATTCTATATCCCTATCTAAAATTCATCTACCGGACTAAGATTATTTTTGGTTCTAGGTTAGCTACTATACTAAAGATTTTTTTTTTTCTATATCTAACACTGATTACTTTTACTTTTCTAATAAGGTTGGGACTATTCTAATTTTACATTAGTTTTTTTTTTTTTTTTTTTTGATTTTGCTGTATATATGACGTAATAAATACTATCTACACAACGTTAAATGAATAACATAATAATATTACACCTGATTCTACTTGTGGTTTAACATAAATGATTTATAACATACAATATTTGGTTCAACATATTCACAGATGACATTAAAACACTTTCACTATTTAGATTTTTTGCATTGTCAAAGCTGTTAGGAAGTAACACATGTAGCTTCACATCTATTCATCACCTTTCGTGTCCTTAGTGTACTACACCCTTCTGTTGTAAATTACTGTCCTTCACTCCTTTTGTTGTGGCAAAAACTTCGAAGCACTTACGTTATGGTTTCTTCATGGAACAGTTTGAGTCTAGTTGTCTTTACACGGTAAGTTTTCCCTAATAGTCAACTGGGAAATGACCGTTAAATACCGTTCTATTGGTCAACTGGGAAATGATTCTTCCCACTATAGGTGTTGGTGTTTTTCTTCTCAGCATGTCGTTTTTAGGATTTTTGAGGCACATAGAGAATGTATTCTAGCGTAAAATTGTTCATTTGTGCCTTTTGAAATGGGTTGTCGTCATATTATAGTGACTCTCTTAATATATTGTCTTTAAATTCAACTTCGAATCTCTTCAACTATCATCTAACTTCAAATATCGTTAAATATTGTTTATCTTGCCCTGCTCGATGGTGTTCTCAGAGTTGAATTTCAAATTGTCTTTAATTTCTTCTTCAAATATCCTCAAATGTTTTTAAGTGTCCTTTAACTTCAAATATCGTCTATCTTTTGCTGATTGATTGAGTTCTCATAATTAAACTTAAAATTGTCTTTAATTTAGTCTTTAAATATCTTGTAATGTCTTTAAGTATCATTTAACTTCAAATATAGTTTATAAGGTGCTGATCGATGGAGTTCTCAGAATTAAACTTCAAATTGTCTTTAATTTCATCTTCAAATATCTTCAAATGTCTTTAAGTATCATTTAACTTTAAATATTGTTTAATATCGTTTAGCTTCAAATATCATCACTATACTGTCAAATTATTATGGTGTCCATAGTGAGTATCAACAGCGATATCTACGTATTTATATCTTGTACTGACTGATGGGTGTCTCAATGTCCATGTGATTATATAGTTCGTTAAAGCACTCGATACTGCGGTTCAAGTATAGTGTTAGCTGATACATAATATGGTTCATAGTTGTAGAAACGACGATAGAAGGTAACTGTAGTTTTCGTAGACGAAGCTGGTATGGAACTTGCCTGAAGTTATGGTGAGTACTCTTCGCTGTTTGAGATATGATAAAACTAGATGTTACTGGGACGTATCTGTAATGGTCAGCTTATTGTAATACTCGATGACCAAAAAGTCAATTTACTGTCCTTCAATAAAGATAGTTAGGCAGAATCAAATGTTCTTTTAAGTAAATACACCTGCAATGATTCACGCATTCATTGGGTTATAACTTCTTAGCTATGAGACAGAATTAAGTAAATACACTAATATTGGTACTCACAATGAAAATCTAAAACATAAATTTCTTCAAATTTGTTTTGATAACGAAAATATCGATATTAAATAAACATAATTTACCCTACATTATTAAGTTTGAGGTCTACTTTTACGATGTTTTTCATGCCTGCGTTGTTCACACAAGTCCGTGCTGTTTAAGAAACGCCTGGGCAGCGTCATAACCACACGGTTTTACGCAGACGGTACTACGATGAGGGAATCAGACATAACAAGGACTAGTGGAGACCTCTATACCCACTAGTTTTCTGATGTCTTCCCTATTTCTTGGCTTAGATGTTCTTATGGGGCTCCGGGTTTAACGGCTGAAATGCAGAGGTTCTTAGTCTCAGGATTTTCCGTATTTGCAAGTCAACATTGGTGCCTCTTATTCGCCTTTCGATAAGGTCATTAGATGCAGGATTTCCAAGCTTGCCTCCGTAGATTCCAGTTAATGCTTGGCAAAGAATATAAGCATAATGAAGAACTGGCATCGATATCTTTTTTTTTTTTAGAAGGCTATTGTTTGAGCAAATCCTTCAGAACTAAATAAATAAATATTATATTAAAGTCTTATTAGAATCCGTTAAGCGAGAAACACCTTCACATTAAAAAGGAAGTCCATGTGGGTTTTACTTAGTCGCCATTGGACATACACATGGTTTCAATCTATGTATCTTAACCGATCAAATGGTTTTAAAATTTTACGTATTATTATTGAGATATAATTTCACATCCTCCGTGAAATTCTACATATAAACGTACCAATAGGTTGTTTAGTTATAGTTACCAATTGTTTGCTATTGGTACATATATTACTCGAGTAAGAAACACATGAATGAGCAATGTGTAGGCCTAAAATAATTATAATCTGCAATTATATAAAATATTTAATATAATTAGACGCTTCCGTACTGATAATTTCTTGTTTTTTTTTTTTTGATAATATCAATCTTGGTTATGAAATGGGTCGATTTTTCATAGAAAATACGAGGGGGACCTGAGTTATTGTAGGTAATATATAACGTGACTGACTTTCGAAAAAATACCACAAAAAATAGAGCAAAATATATGTCATAGATAGACCAATTAAATTAAAGAACATTTTTGTCACAGAACTATAGAACAGTGATCTCTTTGTTATTTTATACGTCATAGATATAAACTAATGAAATTAAATTTTTTTTTTTCGACAAGTAGCTAAAGACGTAAATGCCTTTGTTTCTATATGAAAGTAATGTTTAACACAGCTGTAGGACAGCATACGTCATAGATATAATATAATGATATTAAAACACTTTTTTTTTCTCGGAGCTATAAGAAAGTAAACTCTCTGTTTCTCTTTCAAAGCGTTCTGATTCAAAAACGAAAACTTAACTAGCTCACAGAAGTTTCTATTCAACCTTTAAGTATTGTTTTGACTGGCCCTGGTTGGCATAAAAATACTAATTTCTTACACTTGAAGGACTGAGAAATATCCCTTTCTGCTGTCTTGTTAACAAAAAAAAACAGAAAAAAATAATGGGGCGTTTTTTACGCCCCGGGCTTCCCACAACACCTGGTCCAACGCGCTTTGTCGGTTTAAGTATACCAAGTGCTTACAAACGGTGTTTTTTTTGTGTTTTATTAAACTGTTTTTAATTACTCGTATTATTTTATTTTTTTTTTTTTTTTCATTTAAAGTTTCTTTGTTAAATTTTATTTAAAAATTTCTAATTTATTATTGTTGTAAATTATTATATTTTAAATTTTTATTTTAGTTAATTATTGATATTTAAATCTTTAATGTTTTTTAACCGTTCTACCTGACTGTGTCGTGTTTTTCTACGCGGGTTCTTGTGGTTTTTTCTTTTTAGGGTTGTGTATCGAAATAATGTAAAATTTTTTTTAGTTCTTTTTAAAAAAATCTTTCCCGTTTAATTTAGTTTTTTTACCGTGTGCAGCTGATGAGGTCGGCTTAGATTTCACTAGTTCTTTATCTACTATTTGGTCTGATACTCCATCAGACTCTTCAGAACTGGTGTCCGACGACTCCGGATTAGAAATTTTAGAGGTGGCACTGTTTGAGGTATCACCTGCCATTCCTTCGTAAATTTCTGCTCCTCTGGAAGTAGAAGGTTTATTCTCTAAGTCCTCGCCTTGAGTTCTCAACTCGGGGGATTTGAAAGATTCTTGAGAGCTTTGGGAGGAATCAATAGTTTTTGCGGGGTTCCTCCATTGTTTGAAGGCCATGTCTTCAGGGGGATGGGGCATTCTTTGCAATAGGGATTCCCTCCGTGAAGTCCACGTCCAGTCGTGTTTAGGTTTGACCTTGGACACAGTTATATCATGATATTGACCTTGCTGGTCGTCCTTTGGAGTTTTATTCCCGGGCAATGTACTTTGACTCGTTTTTATGGGAAAATTTATTAATTCCATAGCTTCTCGCAGGTTTGTTTTAGTTAAATCTTTGGGAGGAGTTTTCTTTACAGTAATACCGGGGGGTTCCACAGCTCTGTTAAAGTCTGCCGGGAATGACAGGTGCCTTTAGATTGGTGGTGCAGGGGAAACCATATTGTCTGGACATATGTTGGAGGGATATGGGGTCAGAATTCTCTCGGGTCAGAATTGTGTTTTTGGAGATAGTGTAGAATATAAATCTCCAGTGCTCACCGATTGATAACTTTTTGTACTTTTTGGCGTTCTAATTTCAGGAAAAAATCCTGGTATTAGGGATTTTTTCTTAGGGACAACTAGATTTTGTATTGCTAAAAATTCTTCAAAGTTTTGTTCATCACTGTCAATTTCAAAATAATCTTGTTTAAAATTAAAGGGTTTTAGCTCTGCCAGTCTTGACCTAGGGGGCTCATTTTCCGAATCTGACGAATCAGTAGAAGAGGGATGTGACATCCACCTCTCTGGAAATTTTGCTCTTTTTATTCGGCTAACATGCGCCTTGTAAGTTTTTCCACTATCGGGGTTCTCCATTTTAAACGTATATTCATTATCTTACTTTTTGACTATTCTGTACGGCCCAGAATATTTGTTGGAAAGTTTTTTTCATTCCGTTTTTGTCTCGTTCTTTAGGTAAACGAAGTCTCCTACTTTGAAATAAGTAGTCCACTTGACTTTGGTTTGGTTTCTTAGCTCTTGGTTTATTTTACATTTTTCCAATTCTTGCCTAACTATTTTATAAGTTTTCCTCATCCTATTTATGAATTATTGTTTATAATCTTCTGAGTCGTTATAATATTGCCGAGATTCAAAAATATCATCATAAGGAATTATAAAATATCGACCAAAAAGTAAATAAAAATGATTATATCTGGTTGCTTAGGAATAAGCAGTGTTGATTAAGGTATTTAAGTAAGGTAAGAATTTATCCCAGTCACTCCTATTGTCTTTTGTATAAATACTTAGAACGTTAGAAAATATTTTATGTCTGTTTTCTATTTTTCCATTGGCTTGTGGATGGTACGGCGCTGTCACCATTTTCTCTATATTAAGGAAAAACATTAAATCTTTTGTTACTTTTGCAACACAATTGCTCCAGTTGTCGCTCAAAATTTTATTAGGAATGCCAAATTGTAAAAATAATTTTGCTAATGCCTTACTTGTGGCATAAGCACCTTGATTTTTTAATGCTTTTGCAAAAGTAAATCCGGAAAAATGATCTACAACCGAAAGAATACAAGTATGGCCTCTGCTAGAAACAGGTAAGCCTCCACTTGTCCCGTATAGGTCAAATGAGATAATATCGAAGGGGTACTTTGCTACTGGGACCCTTCCCATTGGAGGATTTGGATAAGCTGGGGGGGTTTTTCTCAAGTTACATGCTTTGCATGTACTTACAAATTCTTTAAGTTTTGTCAGTGCCGATTGTACGTAAAAGTATTGTTTTAACTTATGGAACGTTTTCATAACTCCTAAATGTCCACCTGTGTCCGAATGAAAATATTCAAATGCAGGCCCTATCAAGTTTTGAGGTAATACAGGTATTATCGAGGTTTGGTTTCTATTTGTCTCAGCAGTCACAATTCTACACAGTATTTCTTCATCAAGGTCGTAGTAAAAATTATCTATCTCTTTTCTAATAGTTTTGAATTTATCCGGTAACGCCTCATCATTCACAAAATAATCAATTAGTGCTACGCACATTTCGTCCTTTTTTTGCTTTATTTTTATATTTTCCAAGGACAAGGGACAATAGTTAATCTTTTTTTCTTTTACTGCGTCTTTGACTTTGTTTTTCTTATATCCATGTTTGCTTTTAGCATTGATAGCATTAACTTCATTTTTTTCATTTTCCGACGGGTCATTTTCTGGATATCTACTCAAAAAGTCGCAAGCTGCGTTTTGTTTTCCCTTTAAATGTTCAAATTCATAATCTAGGTCTTGGATTTTCATACTCCATCTAGCTAGAATGCCCGTGGGGTTTTTAAATGTGTGAAGGTACTGCAAGCTTTTATGGTCTGATCGCAATATAAATTTTCTACAAAATAAATAATGCCTAAATTTGTCCAAGTTGTAGATAATAGATAGCAATTCTAAGTTAGTGGCGGAATAGATGCTTTCGCCCTTCGATAAGGTTTCACTTGAATAGCATATAACTTTTTCTATTTGTTTAGGTGTTCCCTGTAGAGGGTTATGGTTTTCTACTGGGATTGTTTGCGAAAGGATAGCGCCTATGCCCTTTGAGCTAGCATCAGTGGTAACGATGAATTTTCCGTTTTCGAAATCAGGGAGTGATAAAATTGGTTCAGAAGAGAGCGCCTTCTTGAGCCGGTCTAGGGAAGTTTGAGCTTCCTGGGTCCAGGTAACATTATGGGAGTGTCCTTTCTTTAAGTCCGTGATTGGCTTAGCAATTTGGGCATAATTGCGTACGAATTTTCTAAAATGGCCTGTAAGTCCTAAAATGCAACTTATTTATTTAATAGTTCTGGTGGTCTTGATGTTTTCAAAACATCTTATTTTATCAAGGTCTGTGGATATCTTTCCTTGGGTAACTAATACTTCTAGAAATGTAATCTTAGGTTGAAATAAATTTACCTTATCGTGCCGGCATTTTAAATTGCCTTGTCTGAACTTCTCGAACAACTTAGGTGAAGTTGCTAAGTGTTGCTCAGTGTTTTCCCCCACGCATATAATATCATCAACAAAATGAATTATATTCCTTAATCCTCTTAACAGGTGCAATAGGGGTCTACATATTGCGCTTGAACTTGTTTTAAGCCCAAATGGTGCCCTCAAGTATTCATAAGATCCATATTCAGATGCTGAAAATGCAGTTTTATGGACATCCTTTTCGGCTATTTTCCCTTGGTGGTAGCCTTGGGTAAGGTCCAAAGAGGTAAAAATTTAGTTTTTGCTTGAAATTGAGTCAAGAAGTTCATTTATTCTTGGTAGAGGAAATTTGTCGCTAACTACTGGTTTGTTGAGAGCCCTATAATCCACTACGAGTCTAAGATCTCCATTCTTTTTTGGTACTAAGATTACTGTTGCACTATACGGACTTATACTTGGGCGTATAATCTCGTTCCTTTCTAATTCATAGATTTTATTTTTTAACCACTCTTTGTGCTTATACGGCACACGATATGGCTGTTTTGCTACGGGATTACCAGTCGTCAAAATTTAAATCTGGTAAAATTGGATCATACCGATGTCATTTTAAGATTCAGAAAATAAATACATAAAATTACAAAATAATTCGTATAATTTTTTATTAAGTTCCATATCCGTAATATTATCCATTTTAAATTTTTTTAAAAATTGCGATTTAGTCAAATGGTATTCGTTATCTTAAGTAGTAAGACATCAGATGAGTTGTCTTTGATAATTGTTACATTTATGTAGATCGTTGTATGTTCCCACATGTATTTTTACTTAAAACTTAAAATAAATCATATTCAGATTATCATATTAATTTATGTTTTTTAAAAAACTAAAAAAGTACACGTTTTTAGCAGATATTCTTTGGTCATATCATAAAAGATTTTCAGGACTTTCAGACTGTGTCGCAAACCATATATCTGATTTGATAATTATTGGCTCGACCAGTTATGATATTTGGATTTTTTGAATAGTTGTGGGAGGGACTTTTGTTTTCCTTATCGCAAATCCGTAATACTTCTCTTCATTTTCATTGTTTATTAGATTCATGCTGGCGCTATGCTGCGCCATTGCGGCATCTTGTGGCGTCACGTTGGGTTCTACTATGTTTTTCCACAATTCCACTATTTTATTGCGTTCATGTGATCAATTCTGGCTCATATCTCCTATTTTTATTTTCGCAGATTCAAGACTGCTATTATTTAAATATAATTCATTTCTGCGATATTTCTCGGGGTAATTTGATAGTTTTACCAGTAATATCTGCCTTTGCAAGACATGAGTTTCAAAGTATTTTGACATTATACTACTGGAAGTTTTTTTTACTTTTATGTTATCTTCGTAACTTCTGTTACGATTTCTTAAGGTAGAAATATTTTCCCCCACCTTAGCTGGGTATACAACCTTCTCGTTGGCTATGTCTAATAGTATTTTATTAGACCTTAGAAAATTTGCCCCTATAATAGCTTTATATGGGAGATTATCACATATAATAAAATTTGTCATGAAGGTTCTGTTGTCTCTTTTTACGTTTAGGCAAATTGACCCTTTTGCGTTTAATTTATGGCCTGTAATACTTGTTAAATTGGGATTATTAGGGTTTTTTTGTCGCCTAATGTGCAGAGGCAACGTATTAAATACGCAAGAGTTTATGATATTTACAGTAGCACCACTGTCAACTAAGGCCGTAAAGTAAACGTTTTCTACAAAAAAATCATTAAATATAGGTAACTTGTTAATAATATCACTACCAGAAGGCACTAGTATTGGTCTGGACCTACTAAATATCCCAGGCAACCTCGGGGTCCAACGTCTGTTTCTGAGGGGCCTGACGCGATTACCTGAGACTTTATATCATTTCTCTTTGCCTGTAACAGGTATTCATACGTATTAGGTTCCGTAGGCATATTTAAATGATTTACGTCTGCCTGTCTTCGCCAGGTATTATTATGGTAACGTGGATGTCTCGTGTCAGTGCCGTGTGCTGGCGATGTGTGCCAGTGCTGTTGGCTTGTAAAATTTTCATTTCTCCTCGGCAAATTTTCATTATTCTTATATTGCATTCTCGCATTATATTGGCCTTGGTGAATATTTGGGTTTTCAATCCGGTAATTAATTTGCCTGTTGGGGAAAGGGCTATACAAATTTGGTTGGTACGCATTATAAGGTACTGATTGGCGCAATCCCCCCGGCTATAGCCTATTGCACGACCGGTGCAAAAATTTGTTCTTCTGAACAAATGGTTACCGTAATTTTGCGTGTTACCGACAGCATTTCTTGGGATGGGATTGGTGACGTAGTGGCACTTTCTTGCTATGTGGCCAACACGATTGCAGTTATAGCACCTTATTATTGTAGGGTTAATGGGCTGAAAACGTACTGTTTTCTGCCTAGCGGGTTCTGGCGTTTTGTTTCTTTTTGCTACTGGGGAGTTATCCCTTGAAAAGAAATTGGGGGATGTCTGATCGCCCTTGAAGATTATGTTAGCGTTTGAGTCGCCTAGGCTGTTTATTTTTGTATTACTATGATTAGCAACCATTTTATCAACTTCAATTAGTCGTTCTACCTCTTGGACTGCAAGATCCAACGTCTGAATATTCTTGGATATTACTTCTCTATATAGTTTTGGGGGTAGCCCTTGCAAAAAGTTATTTAGTATGACTTTTTCATACAGTTGCCCAGAACCACTTCCGTATTTTGCTTCTACAGAAATGCGTATATTATCCAGGTTTTCCCTTATATTCTGTGATAAATCAAAGCTCACTACTCCATGTTTTAGTTTATTTATTGAACTGGTTTATATAAATCTCCCTTTGAATGCTTTTAACAATTTATCAACCGGCTTTATTGTCACGTTGGCGTTATTTACTATGGTATGTTCGACTTGTTTTAGAAAGGTTAAGGCCTGGCCTCTTAATCGTAGAAGCAGCATGTCTTTTAACGCTCCAACGTCTGTTTTTGTTAATTGTACAAACTGGGTCAATTGGATATTAAATTCGTCAATATCTTTTTTAAAATTTTTTTCCGTTATATTTTTTTAAATCTATTTTTTTTTTGCTAATAAATTTTGAAATTTTTTTATTTAGTTTATATCGTCCATTTTTTTTTTTTTTTTTTGCGTTTTTTTAAAAATAAAAATTTAATAAAAATATATTTTGGTTTGCAAATATATACAAATATATATAAGGGGTTTACAATAGTATCCAAGCGGGTCTAGGCCTAATAAATTTTATTATATGTCTGTATCTTTCCAAAAATTAAATTTGAATTACAAAGTTTAAATGGCCTAACTAGTTCGCAGTTTTCCTCCAATTTCCGACACGCGCCATTTGTACCATTGAAGAATTGTCTGTGGTGGTTGAAAAGGTTTGTTCGTGGCGATAGAGATTTCTCCTATAGCGCCACTTGGAGATCAGATTCCTTTGGGAGCATTTACCTTGGAGACTGGCGAACTAGTTACCTATTATCGGACTAGACTCAGACATACAAGAGAAACGAACACTTATAAAAAAGGGCAATAGATTTATTAAACTTACATGCTCAGTTGTACAGAAATGGGTCACATCAAAGACAAAAATGGTGACCAAAATAATTTCGTACTAAACGTTTCAGATCTCACCTCATATTAAAATTAAAAAACACATTTTAACTACTCCCAAACGCAGTTCTTTCGTCCTGCGCTCTAGGGACTGCCTGCCATTGGCTCACGGGCCCCAAGGACGCGAACCCTCGTCCAATACTACGTCTTAAATATTTTTGATGATTTAGGCGTTCACACGGTTCTTATCGTTTAAACTTCCTTAAAAATATTGTGCGTAGCACTTTTCTTATTGCTCACTGTCTTAGCGAAATCCAAATATTGCAATTTCTTTTCTTTGCTGATTAAAGACTTTTTCATTTTCGAAACTAGATTTAGCTTAATTATAGGAGTCCGAATTAAAGAAGGAACTTTATTTTGGTATTTCAAATATATCGTGTTTTACTCCCGGTACACCACCACTTGCTGATCCTCTAGATATACCAGACACGCCATTTCCAAACCTAGCCGTCGATATTAAAGTACCCTCTGGTGGGGAGATACTAAAGGCGGCTAAGAAGCTGAAGTCTGGAAAGTCCCCTGGGAGGACCGAATTGCGGCTGAAATGATTAAATGCATGCATAAACGTAACGTAACAGAACAGAAGAAATTCCTAAGGATTGGACAAAAAGTACTTTCGTCAGAGTATTCAAGAAAGGCGATGCTGCAAAGTACAAAAATGGGAAAGGTTCGGCTTTGTGTATATATACCTAGGAAACTATTGATGACTATACTCCTTAACAAAATCCATCCAGCGTGAAGTGAAAGTCTCCAAGAGGAACAGCATGGATTCCGGCCAAACCAATCATGCGCTGATCTTGTATTTACTCTTAGAATGCTGCTAGAAGAAGCGAGTGAATGGCGCAATAAGCTTTACTTGGTTTTTATATACTTCGAGAAAGCTTTCGACTCGGTTGATCGCCAAACGCTTTGGAAGATTCTCCAATACTACGGCATTTCTGGTAAGCTCATTCGAATCATTGAAGCCTTCTACAAAGACACAGAATGCTGCGTGAAGACAAGTGACAGGAGTAGCCGGTACTTTCATATTATGACAGGTGTGAGACAAGGTTGTGTGGTGTCACCACTGCTATTTATTCTTATCACTAATTGTATTCCTCGAACCTGCGACGGACGTTGAATCCAGTTGAATATTAAAAGACTCGGAGATGTAGATTTCACTGGCGATATGAGCCTCCTAGATTCCTGGAAACAAAAGCTCCAGCATTATCTTAACCAAGTCAGGGACGCTGCCGAACCTTTTGGCCTTAAGATAAATACCAACAAAATAAAAAGTATGGCGAACACTGGATCTCCACTCGACTTACGATGCAATAACCGGACGATAGAGCAAGTCGTAGAGTTCAAGTACTTAGGAAGTACCATCAACAATTCAGGATCGTGTCAGCGAGAAGTTAAGTTAAGAATCGGCCAGGCTAATACATCTTTCAGGACATCGTCTAAAAATTTGGCGCAGCCAGAAGTACTCTCTCCGACTCAAGCTGAGGCTGTTCAACAGCAACGTCCTCTCAACGCTTTGCTATGGTTCTGAAACTTGGCACATTGATCAAATACTTGAAAAGAAACTTCTCGCGTTCGAAAACATTTGCTTAAGGCGCATTCTAAATAACCACTGGCCCGAAAAAGTAACAAACGCTACTATACGACAGAAGACTTCTCAGCCACTGGTAACCAAAGTGATCAAATATAGGAAGTGGAGATACCTTGGCAATGTTATCTGCATGTCCGAAACTCGACTACCGAATGTCGTCCTTCGGTGGCAGCCACGTAGTACCAGAAGAAGAGGACGCCCCAAAAATACCATACGACGCAGCTACCGGGCTGACCTCGCAAACCTCAATGCCTCAATCCAACCTGAATGGGAAGATGTCTGGGCAGCTACAGCAATGAGAGATGACTGGCGACTCTTCTTGGATGCCCTAAGCGCCTCTGGAGGCACAGGAGGATTTAAGATCTAAGGTAAGTCCATGGTTTGCAATGACATTCAAAGTAGATCTCTAAGTCCATACCCCCACGAATGGCATAATTTTGTCAAAATCCTGTGGGGGGTGGGGTCAACGTTGGAGCCAATTTTCCCAAATCAAGTGAAATGATAGAGAAAACTGAAAAACGGGCCGTATAGTAATTATGCAGGCTTATCTTAGTTTTAACAACATTTTTGGAGACACTTAATTTCAGCTGAGAGCGGGAGGGGGGGGGGTAAACTGGAGTCTAGAGGAAAACTGAGGTCTGGGACGGGAAGTTGTCCCCTCTGCCCCGTAGCAAATTACGTCCCTGAACCCGACCCCCTACCACTTAGTGGCTGGAGAACTGTAGGCATGTGGTTCTGGAACCACTCAAAGTTGTATATTACAAGAAGGATTACTTATTGTTACACTTACTTATTCAAATTCTTTACTTAAACATTCCACAGTAATATTTTCTCCATACGTAAGATTGTGCATCCAAAGAGGAACAAAGACAAATGAAAACAGTTCTTTAGGAATTCAGGTAATTTTTCCCAAAATTTTTTAAATGAAAACAAACTTAGTTTATAATACCATATATCGTACCTACACAAGAAAAGATCTTGTTTTGAAATTTCCGTTCATTTCTGAGTAATGAGTGGCTTTTTATTTAGGGACAAGTCAAATAAATCCCTAAGCCTAAAGGCACATTTCTGTTGAGCTAGCCAAATTTTCCGCAAGCATGTAGATACATGGACCAGTCCGCTCAGTTAACCTTTTGTGTCGTAGCTAATCGCCTGGAGCTACTTTTTTAAGAGCTACTAAGTTTAATTTTTTAAAACAAAGCATTAAAGATTATTTTTGCCTTCAATTCTTGTACGTCTTCTTTGTTCCGCTCCTTAATAAGGGTTGATGTGTCTTATCTCCCCTTGATTGAACAGTGGTGGATCTAGGAGGGCGAGGGGGTGGGTGCCCCTAACATATTCTAAAGTAGTGTAATTATTTAAATAACTCAAGTTTGCGTTAATTAAACTTGTTCCGAACGCAAGTTTATCGGATCAACCTATTTTGTGCCCCCCCCCTAGAAAAATCCCGGATCCACCACTGAAATTGGAGATGACTAGAAATTATATAAAAAATAAGTTTTTAACTGAAACTAAGGACCAACATTAAAATCTAAAACTAACAGAAATTATTCCGTCTAAATAAAAGAGGCCATTGCAGTATTGTTTCTAAGTTAAGTTTTAATCAAAAATGAGGAAAGATTAATTAAAAAAACAAAGTTTTCCGAGGGAAGTAAAGAGCGAAGTTGAAACTTAAAAAGAAACACAAATTATTACTTCACAGCCTATCTAACATCTATCTATCACAGCCTATCACTAACACAGCCTATCACTATCACAGCCTATCTATCAATAAAACTAGCGCAAATAAATCAACTGGTGATATTTCCCTATGTTTGTAACGTTAGAGAAAACTAGCGCTTTACTGAAAACACCAAACAATATAGGAGTTTTGATACGGTAAAAGTGAACCTTTTAAGGACGCTTTTAATAGTATAAAAGTAAAGCATTTTTAGATTGTTGCTATATTTATTTTTTTCGTTTAATTTGGCATCACTTCTGCACAATGAGCTCAGTTCAATGATTGAGAGTCGTTTTGGATCTGAAAAGGACATTTCATGATTATTTTGTAGACAAGTTAGAATGGTAACAACAGACTCGTTTTAGAATTTGAAGAACAACTTAAAATTCTCCCTTTTATAGAGAGAAATAACTGGATTTCCAGAGTTCATATTACGGTTGATATGTTCTTCATTTCGAGTAATACTAGCTGAGACCAAGATGTTACCTGATAAATCAATCCATCATTTTATATGCTGTGTAATGTATTTAAACTAATTAATTTTATGCCTGAATTTTTAAGATAATTTTAATTATATACTGAAAGTTACTGATATCACAGCTCATTTATGACTATGAAAAGCGTTATAGTAATTTGGTATTGCGAGGCTACGTATTTACTTTTGCCACCTAAATCAATATTCTTATTTTCTATACTTGGCTTTTATGATTTGGAAGATTATGATCCAATACTTATCTCCCAAAGAGGTAATGGTCGTCCCATCACATCAAGATTTATCTCAAAAGCCTTTAACCACTTCAAAAAGTGGACTGCTGCACATTCTGCTGCACACTGGAATGTAAGCTTTGCAATATTTTTGAAAAAAAGGTATTCTTACAGAAAATTATATCAGTTACGGCTCCCAAAAACAGATTAGAACATCCTTTTTGCATCCGTCCTCCATTTGGGTAAAAATCAATATGCCCCATAGGAGCCCAGGCTCCTAGACCCCCCATAATTAGGCTTTCACCATTGCTATGAATAACATCGACATAGGTTCCATCAGTCTTGTCGAGTCTAGCTTCTAGATCTTGATTCTCGAACATGGGTCCTGCAGGATCCAGGCCTGAAAACAATAGAAATAAAATACAAACAAAATAAGCAAATATAACACTATATGTACAAATAAAAGCGAAGAATAATAAAATTAAAAATACCGATAAAAAATGAATAATTTCTTATTTCTAGTTTTTGATCATCTATATTATATCTGTTTATAGTTAATGATTTGTTGTCTTCCGTTCATTTATTTTTGGTAAGCAACAAACATTGGACTGAAGATTACTTGAATTAGTACAAATCATTAATAACAGAAAGTTGTGTGTGCCGGGGGATTTAATATTCAAGGCCCTGTCCTCAAAAGAAAAAGTCCGTTCCAGTTTAAAATTTTGAGTTTTCTATAATTTGTATATAATGCTCATATCATTTTTGCCTACTAAGTCCTTCCCTTATATCCTCCCTTACACTCTTCTTCAGCCATCCCTTACATCCTTACAACTCATATTATATCGGATAGCCTGACGATTATTCTTTTGGTGACGTGACAGAAGAGTACCACATATAACAGGGAGTACCATTCATTGTATGAAGTGTGCCATGCATACTATATATCTAGGATAATTCTAGCAATAGGAGGAAAATTGTCATCAGCAGGTTGTTCGGTACAACATGCCTCTGCTGACGCGCATCTCCTGATTGCAACCACAGCCATTCATAGTGCAAGAACTCAGTTCAAGTGTCTCATGGGCAACGACACTGACCTCCTTATCCTTCTCCTCTATCATGTCACTGCTGCCTACAAAGGCCTGTATTTCAGATCCGAGGCGAAAGCTTCAAACGAACATAAGCTATGGAGTATTTGCTCCATCTAAGAAAAACTAAGGGACATGTGTGGTGCAATTCTATTTCTGCACGCGTTCCTAGGCTGTGACACCACTTCGAGATTACAAGGAATTGGTAAATCTGTCGGACTGTCATTGTAGAATTTATAAAGGAAAGCCTGAAGAAACTCTCGTGTCCTTGAGACATCGTCTGTTCTTGGCCAAGCTCGCTTCCTCTTCCGCATTTGTCTGCCCTGATCAGATGCCTCCCACACCCTCAGCTGCGAAGCTCCATTCTTTTCACGTAAATTTGCAGGTAATGGAATGGAAAAGCGAGGCAACTGCGATGAAACCGGAGAACTGGGGATGGCGACTCTCTGCTGATAGTTACATTCCAGTAATGACGGAGAAGAAATCAGCTCCCAAAGTCTTCTTCAAATTATCCGCTGCAAATGCAAATCAGGTTGCGATACAGCCAGATGCACTTGCCGTAAGAATGGCATGCCCTGCACACTTGCTTGCAAAGAGTGGATGGGAACAAGCTGTAATAACTCTGGACCAACATCTCTAGAAGAAGAAGAATTTTAGTGTTTTGCGATAACGGTGGTTGTGCTCTTTTGTAGTGCTCATTAATGAAACGATGATTCTCAATATTATGTGATCTAAAGATGATGATTTTCAAAACTGTGATTTATATATAGACGTGTTAATGTTTTTGTTTTCCAATTGTAAACAAAGCCGATAATAAGAATGATTTTTCAAGTTTCTATGCGTCTATGCCTATAGTTTTCCTTTTTCTGCAGTCTGGTCTTCACACGGTTGATTCTCATCGGATAACCAGGTTTCCAACGATTAGCGAAGCAACAAAGAGTGGAGCACTTCTCTGCTCCTTTAAATTGCCGTTCGAGATTTTCCTGTGTTGCTGTTTGAAGTATTTCAGGCTTTCATTGATCTGATCTTTCTAGCACTTCGGAAGAAAAGCTATTTCCTTTATTTTTGCGATGGAGTTATTAATATCTTATTTATAGTTTAATATAAGTTACAGACGTGTAGTAACATCATTTCGGTTTCAGCGAGTTGATTTATACCAGAATCGAGTCTCCGGACGTACAGAAATAACAAAAATCAAAAAAAAAAAAATTCACCCAATTCACCCCTTTAAGCAGCCCCAGAAGGTTTTCCCGGCGGGCGATTTTTGCGGATTTTGGATCTGCTGTTCAGCGATTTTTTATGAACATTTTAGTGTAAAAAAAAGCTTCCTAACTGTCATAGTAGAAAAAAACGACTTTTTTTATAAGTAGCCGTTGAAGATTTTTCTGAAGGGAAATTTTGCAGATTTCGGATACGCTGTTCAATGATTTTTTCTAGACATTTTAGTGTAAAAAAGCTTCCTAAATGTCAAAAATGGAAAAACCTGTTTTTTTGCCCCTTTCCACCCTCTTTAAGCAGCCCCAAAAAGTTTTTCTGACGGGCGATTTTAGCGGATTTTGGATATGTTGTTGAACGATTTTTCTTGAACATTTTGGTGTAAAAAAAATCTTTTGTTGCAATTTTGTCCCGGACAAACCGTACTTTTACTGGACTAAAGATTAAACTTAATGAAATACATATATTTGAAATCATCATAAAAAGCTGATTCTTTTGATATATCTATTGGTATCAAAAATCTGTTTTTCAGAGTTTTGGTTACTATTGAGCCGGGTCGCTCCTTACTTACAGTTCGTTACCACGAACTGTTTGATCGAGCTGAAGTTCATGACCGTCAGCTCTATCTAGTTGCTGACGCTGGTTTCTTAAAATTCGAACTTTTTGAGAAGGCTGTCACTTTAAGAAAAATTAAGAAAAGGAGCACTTATCGAAACGGGTAAGAATCCTTAATTAATAAATGGCTTCCTAATACGTGCCGATGTCACGTATTCCTAATACGTGCAAAGGTAAAAAATACGTCCAGGTGTCCGCCAAGGTGAAAAAGTGTCACAAAAAGCATACATGTTGATAGCTAAATTCAGTAAAATTTGGATATATTGCACCCTAATACGGCTTCCTTAAACCCTAATACGTCCCGGTTTCACCAAAGGTGAAAAAGTGTCTAAAAAGAAACCCACCTTAAAAATATATACATGTTGATTGTTGAATTTAGTAAAATTGGGACATTACATAGCAGGTTTTAAATAGCTTATTAAAGTCATTTATCATTTATTAAGCTACATAGCCATTGTTCTAGTATTTGGCCCACTAGCTTTTAACAGCTTGCCGACACAAATGCAAGGCAGCTGTGATGCACCTAGCACATTCAAGCCATAATTTGTTACTAAGTATTCAAAATAAAATATCTCCAGGCCTCATACGGCTTTGTCTTATTATCCTATGCCTCATAAAGATACAGTTAGGCGTAGGCTATATTCTGTTTCAGATAATTCCATATAATATTCCGCCCCAGGTAAGGGTGAATAAATAACATAGTCGTTGAAATATTAAACAATAATCATCGCTTGACATTGCAGCAAATAGAAGATCTTAAAGAAAGTATCCAGAATTTTTTTTTGGAGGGGGGGGGCTACCAACAAATTTTAAAAACGCATCAAAAATGTGTTTGTATTCATTTTTTTACGTTTTTACGAGTCGCAAAAACATTTCGGAATGTTCAAATCCCCCCCTCCCCGCTGGATGCAGCATTGATACAACTAACGAGGTTTTTAGGATTTTTTTTTCGAGACACCCAGAGGGCGTCTGGGTTTAGACTCCTTTCCTAAAAGCAAAGCCCAAGCTGTGGTGCTTTACTGATAACAATATTTTTATATTTTCATCGACAATTTTCAAAAGTTTCATTTTTTGGAAACCAGTAAGACATTTATACTTGCCAACTGGGCATCTGCTGTAGTGAGACAAGTTTTCAGTAAAGTTCAAGCAAGCAATCCCTTGAGCGTTATGACTGGGGAGTTGGAGGAAGCAACGGCTCATCTTCCGTTCTGCGTAAATCTTGATTGTTAGAAATTTTAACGTCACTCTTTGCTTGTATTTGAACAAAAATTTTGAGTATTTTGCGCATATGATTTTTTGTTATTCCATAAATGAAAGGGACTACCCTCCTTTATGAGGTCTAACCCTACACTTCGAACACAAAATTGTCCCTCTTTCCCTATTTTAAATATAGGTATTAATTTGAGTAGGTTGTTTTTTCATTTAATTTTGAATTTTAGGCAGTGCAATTCAAAACCGGGAATTTTACGCAAAGAAAATCCAAATAAATATAATTTTCTGTCTCATGTTCCAAACTGATGGTCGATATTTGGTTTGCTTTATCATGTGGACATCATAAACGCAACCTGAAAATGTAAAAAAAAAAATCTGAAAAATACAAATTTTGAAAAAATTGCCCTCTATCAGATTTGAAGCTATATCCTTGCGAAAATGGTGTCAGAGGCCAGCGCGTAACAGACTCAGCTGCAATGAACTAATGAAATCCTACTCGACTGCAATGGACACAACTAGAACATTAAAAAGAAATAGCATTTTCAAAATTTTGCTTCTTTCAATGATACAAAGTGTCAGATCCAGAATCTTGAGAAGAAAGGAGACAGTTGCCCAGATTTTTTTTTTATTCGACATATTCATATAATTGAAAGTATAAGCCACCAAAGTCACCAAAGCCATCCTGACACCAAAGTCAGGGGGCAATCACCGCCCTGCTAATCCACCACAAGACTACTGCACCATAATGTTTCAGCATATACATAAAACCTGTGAATTGAAATACATAGCTTTTCAATAATCTTGAATCAATTTGCTATCTGACAAATTTTTAAGCGACGACCTTTTGGTAGTGGCGTATATTAGGGATGGGCATTGCCCCTATTGAATATTTTTTGTCCACTCCCCCAGAATTTTTAAAATACCGGTATTCTTATTTAAAATTCGGTTTTTGGTACTTTTGTTGAAACAATAACAATATTGACCCCCATAGATTTTGATAAATACATTACCCCCCCCCCCGCCCCAATTCCCATGAAAATACACCGCTGCATTTTTGCCCTTACCGTGACGAAAATTAGAGACATTGCTTGACACTAGACAGTCTTCTTTTTTATATATTTTATTTTTTCGGCCACTACAGACAAAACTTCACTTTTTACTAGCTTGCAGTTACGGCTACAACCATGATGAGAGGTTAAAGCCACCCCTGCAACCATCATGAGATCATGCACCCATCATGCAACCATCTAGCAATCAATTAACGGTCCTTAATCAGATAACTTTTCAGGAGCGTAATGCCACGCCTCATTATACTCAAAATTTGGGATAAACTAAAAACCAAACCTGACTACAGCACCAATAACGTCTCCTCTTTGTAATTTGTTGAGTTAAGAAATGCTCAACTTTCAAGCGTAAATCATTTTGACTCATACCCATCAGAGTCAACACTTTAGATTTTTGTTTTAGTTAGAAAAGATGGAAGCTTAGAAAGATGGAAACATCACTTTTCTTATCTGTTGGATGAATCTGGCAAAAGGTGCAAATACAAGGTATTAGCAGGCAATACTTGGGAACAAATTGTTGCTGACACCTTTATATTCAAAATTTTGCTATATCAATTTCCTATTTCTGTAACATAAGCCTGATGTTGAAATCAAGGAAAAATACATATTATTCATAAATCTTGTCCTTGTTTTTGTCAACAGACATGCTGACTATGGTACGACCATTGTAACTGTATACTGTAGCGTCTTCTTTTTCCAAATACAATACACATTTCATACCACGCGTATAGGGTCTGAGCAAATACGTCACAAGCTTAGTTCAGTTGCTGCCTGGCAAAAAATAGGTTTTTCCATAGGCAGACCGTGATGTGTACATCAAAATCGCGCATACGCGAAGGCGGAGTATGAATCTTGTGCAGTTTTAAATGTGTTACAGTTTTTTTTTTTCAACGGAGAGTATAGCCTTTGTCGATACCACAGTTTATAGAATTATCCAGTAAGTTTATCGCAGATCATTTCTGGTCTTCATTCTCGGTACGAACAAAAAGCTCCTCCCACTTCTTTCTGCATTAGCGGGTTAGTCTGTTTCCGATTGTTTCCAACAAAGTGAATTATTCGTAATAGCGGGTTTCCTCTTGTTTCTGATTAGATCACAGTCTGACTTGTCTACCCGTGAAAAGATCTGATGCCGCCTATGTTTCTATCTGCAAAAACGTTCTCTGGAGCACTCGCACCTTGGTCCGGGTTTTTATAATGGGTGAGATAGGGAAAGATCATACTGGATAACTATATAAACTGTGGTCGATACTGTATATTCTCTCTACTGTGGGTATGACTCGGGCGTAAATGAGACAAGCTGTCTTTCGTTTAAATTGTATCCTTATCTGCGTTGTCAAAACTTGAAATATACTATACAAGTTTTCCGACTAAAATTGTACTGTCAGAGATCAATTTGTAGCATCCGAGCAGCAGGTTAAAAATTTACCACAGCAATAAGAGAATTTTTGATGCACTAAAACTTGAGCTGAAATTCGAATCAAAAAGGAACAAGTAAAACCAAAATGTACTGTCAAATTTGATTCTACCTCAAAATTTCCATATATATCGTGATCACTGTATAAAGATAATCTAATATTTACATACTGTGATCGTGATGTACCAGGACCTCTAAATTGTATCAAAAACAGTACGATTGTGCCGTGTTGGCAACGCTGATCCTTAAGGGTTTAGAATAAATCAAAAGGTGCAAAGTCAGCCTGTTCAAACGAAATTTACCTAAGTGACATCACATTGTATAAAGTAGAGCAGCGTGAATAGCCTATACAGGCAGGAATTTACACAATTACATTTTGGCTGGTTGTAGAAACTGATTGATACAATGTTAATGATAACTGGGGTTAAGTCATCCATCACAAATACAACCAAACAGATAATCAACCCGTGGAGAAAGTGATTCACAATCATTCTTAAAAGTGACAAAATTAGTGATAGAAGCCCTGATAATAATACAAGTAATAGAATAGTCGTGATTTTCACGGATATTTATAACGGTTATTTTCTTAAAATCTTCATCACGCTAAGGATTTTGAAAGTTATGGTGATCTACTTAAATATAATAAAAATCGCCATGAATTTTTGTTATGGCCTAATAAGCTTAATAGTGGTTTATTTACAACCAAATATAAATACAAATAAAAGTGGAGTAAATATAATAAAACAAATAAAGTTAATTTAGGCAAATAAAAAAAAAAAATAGCAGCAAATTTTGCTGCGACCAAAGAAGTTTAATACTATTTTATTTATATAAATACAAAAAAGAGGGGAGTAAATGCAATGAAATAAAATCAAATTTATTTGCATAGTTCGTATTTAAATCAAACAGAATTAGCCATATTATTACTGTGGCTGAATCAGTTTAGTAGTGATTTATCAATAACCCACTATAAAACACAAACAAAAATTGGGGAAAAGAAAAGTAGCCAAAATGAAAATCAATGCAATAACCCACTATAAAACCCACTATAAAACACAAACAAAAATAGGGGAAAAGAAAAGTAGCCAAAATGAAAATCAATGCAATAACCCACTATAAAACCCACTATAAAACACAAACAAAAATAGGGGAAAAGAAAAGTAGCCAAAATGAAAATCAATGCAATAAACTAGCTGAAAACCATGGGAAAATTCCATGAAGACGCTCAAACTTCGAAATTGATTAAGGGCTTCAAAATTTGCAAACAACAAATAGGCCAAATTTAAATTCAACCCTAGATTTTTGTTTCATGGTCCCTAGGTGATCTAATTACATTTGATATTCTAACTCCAAATTATATGAATATGAAACTATATAAAAAATTACTACACATGCCCGGCAGCAAGCATAGATATGTTTATTTAAATCATCCTGTTAAGTTGATGGCTTTTTTTTGGGTGCGTTGGTAGGTGGAATGGGTTGTTGTTAGGCAGGGTTGTTGCGACCAGTACCATGCAAATGCATATTTTTTTCTCTTACTTTCTTTTCTTCTCTTCTTTAAATTTTATTCTTGCGTTTAAGAGGTTTACTCCAAGCAAGCGAGAGCTGAAGTAGGGTTAAGTGTTTTGTTGTATTGACTTTTATGTGTGTTTTCTTTGTCTTTTGTTGTTGTATGTTTTTTGAATAAATCCCGTATATAAAAAAGTAAAGAATAAAATGAACAAAGGGATTTAAATGGAAAATAGAAGTAAAACGAAAACCCAGAAACCCATTAAGAGTGAGGAAAAAAGTTCGAAGGAAATTAATTATGCAACTCAATGTATTTTTTTATGGAATTATTTTTATCAAAGCTTCAATTCTAATCGAGTAATAAACCAATATGTGAACGTATGCACAATAATTTATTTCAAGCGTGGAGGAGGGGGCAGATTCAAAGAAAAACAAAACAAAGGGAGATACAAGGACGGATCCAAGATTTTTTTAGGGGGGGGGGCAAAATAGGTTGATTCAATAAACCTGCTTTAGGAGCAAGTTTAATTAAGGCAAACTTGCGTTAATTAAGTAAATTACACTACTTTAGACTACGCTAGAGGGTGCCCCACTCGCCCCTCCCCTGGGTCCGCCACTGGGGAGATAGTACTAAGAACACACCTTAACATGTGCATGCATGGATTTGATGCCAAAATGGTTGAAAACTAAGTGACGTCATAATGCCAGTGACAGTCTTCTAAATTATTCACATCAACTTTTATCTTCCAAATAACAAACATTTTGCAGTAAGATTTGCCACACCGTTAACTCCCTTGTGGCATTATTGTTTTGATTTCAATTTTTGTTTTAAATTAAATAAAAAAAAACATGTTTTTTTTTTTAACTGAAAGTAAGGAGCGACATTAAAACTTAAAACGAACAGAAATTATTCCGTATATGAAAGGGGCTGTCCCTTCCTCAACGCCTCGTTCTTTACGCTAAAGTTTGTATTGTTTTAAAAAATAAAGTTGTGTAACAGAGTCAAAGTTTAGCGTAAAGAGGGAGGTATTGAGGAGGGGACAGCCCCTTTCATATACGGAATAATTTCTGTTCGTTTTAAGTTTTAATGTCGTCCTAACTTTCAGTTAAAAAAAAACTTGTTTTTTTATTTAATTTCTGAAGATTTTTGAATTAATGCAGCTTTGATTTTGGCTCACCGTACATGCATAATTATAATGAAATTTGCAATAATTTTTTTTTTTTAAGTTTTATTGTTGCTCCTTATTTTCAGTTGAAAAAACTTGTTTTTTTATTTAATTTGAAGCCTACTTAATTTTGTTATCTAGAGATAAGTCTCAATTATGGTTCGTAGACTATATCAAATAATAAGCTGAACAAAAATATGGTTTGCTCCTAATGTGTAGGGCTACAATGAAAGAAACGTTAAAATTAGTTTGGTGATATTTTATGGATGAATAATACAAGGTAGCCAGAGGGGGTTTTTGACAAGATATATATGGGTCACAGCTACAGATGAAAGGGTGATCCGTCTCCAGTTTCCACAGGACTTACGAGGGACGTTCAATAAGTTCGTAGAAAAGAACACTTAGAAATGACGAAATAAGTTCTAACCCAGCATGCATGCTGATCTAGGTAAATAATATTCACAGCCTGAAAACTGTTCATTTTGCTTTGTCCTTTCAGATATAAGAAGACTCCAAAGTCGTTGAATCACTGTAGAAATGGATTTGTCACTGATCGAGTACCGAGCAGTGATCAAATTCCTTGTCAAAGAAGGTTCTTCGGCTAGAGAAATCACAGATCGGTTGGCCAAGGTGTACCAGCAAGATGCTCCCAAGTATTCCACTGTCGCCAAATCGGCCGCAAAGTTCAAGTGGGGCCGTCAATCCCTGGAAGACGACCCAAGGTCCGGTTCACCTTTGGAAATGATGACCCCGGAGGTCATACGGCGTGTGGAAGACCTTATCATGGCTGATTTAGTTTTCATGGTTGAAAACTAAGTGACGTCATAATGCCAATGACAGTCTTCTAAATTATTCACATCAACTTTTATCTTCCAAATAACAAACATTTTGCAGTAAGATTTGCCCCACCGTTAACTCCCTTGTGGCATTATTGTTTTGATTTCAATTTTTGTTTTAAATTAAATAAAAAAAACAAGTTTTTTTTTAACTGAAAGTAAGGAGCGACATTAAAACTTAACCGGCCTTTGTGATTCAGGGGGTTTGTGATTCGAACAAAATTTGAACTTTAGCGTAAAGAACGAGGTATTGACTAGGGGTAAACTCCCTAATATATGTAATAAAAACATACAAATATAGAAGTTCGTTACAGAAGTTAATCCATAATTTAAGTCATAACAAAAATTTTTTAAAGCCATTTAGCCAAAGCAATAAAATTAATATGCAAATTTCATTGTAATTATTCCTGTTAGGTGATCCAAAATCAAAGCTGTATTAATTCAAAAAAATTCAGAAATTAAATAAAAAAACAAGTTTTTTTAATTGAAAGTAAGGAGGGGCATTGAAACTTAAAACGAACAGAAATTATTCCGTATATGAAAGGGGCTGTCCCTTCCTCAACGCCTCGTTCTTTACGCTAAAGTTTGTATTGTTTTAAAAAATAAAGTTGTGTAACAGAGTCAAAGTTTAGCGTAAGAAGGGAGGTATTGAGGAGGGGACAGCCCCTTTCAAATACGGAATAATTTCTGTTCGTTTTAAGTTTTAATGTCGCTCCTTACTTTCAGTTAAAAAAAAACTTTTTTTTTTGTTTAATTTCTGAACGTTTTGGAATTAATGCAGCTTTGATTTTGGCTCACCGTACATGAATAATTATAACGAAATTTACATATTAATTTTGCTGTTTTGGCTAAATGGCTTTCTCGAAATTTTGTCATGACGTAACTTACGAATTAACTTACGTAACGAACTTCTATATTTGTATGTTTTTATTACGTATATTGTGGAGCTTACCCCTAGTCAATACCTCGCTCTTTATGCTAAAGTTCAAATTTTGTTTGAATCACAAACCCCTGAATCACAGAGGTCAGTTATTTATAATAGATAGCTCTTTTGTAAGCACTAAAAAAAAACTTTAGCGCAAAGAGCGAGGTATTGACCAGGCGGCAAACCCCCTCATATACGTGATAATTTCTGTTTGTTTTAATGTTGCTCCTTACTTTCAGTTAAAAAAACTTGTTTTTTTATTTAATTTCTGATCGTTTTTCAAATAATACTGGGAAATCCGGCGCCCCCTTCATAAAAATGTCCCTTCCCTAACGGAAACATCCTCCATGGAAAGATCCTCCCCCGCCGCCCCCCCCCCACCAGAAAAAAATCCCTCCTGAAACGTCTGTATACTTCCCATTAACCAATACTATATGTAAATAATGGGCAAAGTTCAAGACTTGTAGCCCTTCCCCCGGGAACTGCGGAGGATTAAGTCATCCTCAAAGACATATTTATTAGATTTTCGACAATGCTGAACAAAATGGCTATCTTAAAATTTTGATTGGTGACTTCGGGAAAAAAATGAGCGTGGGAGGGGCCAAGTTGCTCTCCAATTTTTTGGTTACTTAAAAAGGGCACTAGAGCTTTTAATTTCCGTTCAGATGACCCCTCTCACGATATTTTAGGACTAATGGATCGATACGATCACCCCTGGGAAAAAAAACAATAACAAACAAACAAATAAACACGCATCCATGATCTTTCTTCTGGCAAAAAACACAAAATTTCACATTTTTGGATATGGGAACTTTAAACATCTACAGCAGGTTTCTCTGCTACGCCGAATTTGATGGTGTGGTTTTCATTAAAGTTCTAAGAATTTTAGGGGTTGTTCCCCTTTTTTTCGAAAATAAGGCAAAGTTTCTCAGGCCCGTAACTTTTGATGGGTAAGACTAAACTTAATGAAACTTATATATTTGAAATCAGCATAAAAACATGATTCTATTGTTGCATCTATTGGTATTAGAATTGCGATTTTTATGAGTTTTGGTTACTTTTGAGCCGGGTCGCTCCTTCCTTACAGTTCGTTACCACGAACTGTTTGAAACATTGCTCTATTCAATTCAAATTTTATTTGACTTTTTTTTTCGCATCGATTATCCATGTGAAAAGATTATCAGTGATGTTAAAAGAAACAGTACCGACAAGCTTTCGAATTCTTTGCAAATTTGCTAAGTTTTGAGGAATCCAATGAAGCATTTTAAACGAGAGCGTTTAGTTACATAGTTCGTGCGAAGCAAACAATAAAAATCAAGCTGATATTGATTCTGCTTCGCGTGATAGCACACGAGAAAGTGAATAGTTAAATCATTCAGCCATGTGTATATGTCACATTTATTTCAAGACAATATCAGAAAAGGCCAAGGAAAGATCTGTTTCATTGCTAAATCCAAAAAAATATGCATTTTTTCCCCTCGAATTTATGAATTGTCTTCCTAAGAAGATGAAGCAATCATAATAAACATTTTCTTTGTGCTATTCCATACGTAAAAAAAAACAACTAAAGTTATAATTGAGCCTTACATTTGATAGTGCTTGTATTTCATATGCTGCCTTGAGAGTATTATTAGTAATGATGGTGGATGAAGCGAAGATGTAAGAAGTAAAATAGCCAAGGTCCCTCGTGCTTTTTTGCAGGGGAAAATGGGTTTTTAAAAAATAGAAAGATAAGTATTCTAATTAATGCTAGATTATTGGGAACAGCGATAATGACAGCTGTCGGGCGACATGTAGGCCCTCCAAATAGTTGAAGAGGGTATGCTAAATGTTTTCCGGAGGAATTGTTAGAATGGATAGGCCTACTAGTTCGAACGCCGTGTATTAAAAAATACTACTATTATTGCCTCTAGTAAATCACCGCAGCACCAAGCCGCCTGAGGCCAACAAAGCTACGTAAGCTCCTCCTCCATCGCAATCTATTCAGAGCCCCCTTTAACACACACCCAGGAAGTTTTCATTTCACTTAAATCGTTCATTGTCACATCTTCCCGCCCCAAACGAGGACGACCTGCTTTTCGTTTAACCCTAGACGGTTGGCCGAAAAGGACAGTCTTTGGCAATCTGTCATCCTTCATCCGCAAAACGTGCCCTAGCCATCTCATCAGTTCTCTCATTGTAGCCCTAGAAAGCGGGATTGAACCACACTTTTCGGACAGCCAACTGCTTGAAATTCGGTCAGTCAGTCGGGTACCCAAACAATCCGTAGGCGATTTCTCTGGAAACATCTAGCAAATCTTCTTCCGTTTTTCGGAGTGCTCATGCTCAAGAAGCCTACTTGACCACTGTCATCACTATAGCTTTCAATATTCTAATTTTGGTTTGCAGAGTTACATTTCAAGAGATAAGTCTCAATTATGGTTCATAGACTATATCAAACAATAAGCTGAACAAAAATATTAATTAGTTTGGTCATATTTTATGGATGAATAATACAAGGTAGCCAGAGGGGGTTTTTGACAAGATATATATGGGTCACAGCTACAGATGAAAGGATGATCCGTCTCCAGTTTCCACACCATCTCCTTTCCTAAATAGTTTTACTATAATGCCTTTGCTCCAATCTTTGGGAACTCTTTCCGCTTCCCAGACTGTTCTGAAAAGTGTGAGCCAAACTGTCGTACATATGCCCAATGAAACTTTTATCATTTCAGCAGCTATGCCATCGGCATATAGTGACTTGCTATTTTTTTAACTTCTTTGCAGCACTTAAGATCTCAGTGGGAGAGATTGGGTCTAGGTTAATGCCTAAATCGAATAAAGGTACTTCTGGGATATGGGGTGTCTGAGGCGGTCTAGATCGGTTAAGAATATTCTCGAAATGTTTTGCACAACGTTCCTTAACCTGCTCTTCAGAAGTTAGGAGGTTTCCTTAACTGTCTTTCACTAGGCCTTCGGCAGTTTTTGCACGCCCCACAATGTCATTCGTTATATTGTAAACGAGTCATTTTCGGTAGCTTCCTCTGCTTGTTCAGCTTTGGCTTCGATAAATTTAGGTTTGTCAATTCGTGTCTGCTTCCTCACTTCCTTGTGCTTCTGAAGGTACAGCACTAAGAGGCAAGCTTGGTGATCACCTTGTGCGCTATTTGTCCGTCTCTTTAAGGCAGTGCGTTCAGCTATGTTCTTCCGTGCTTCATCGGAAATCAATCTCTCTTTAGGTCTCCTTCGGGCGCCTAGGATCTATTTCGCAGATTCTGCATAGGCAGACGAGAGTGCAGTCTATATCGATTCAACGCTTCCTGTGTCTTCGGTGGAGTGGCTTCCCAGTACTTCAAAGCGATTTTTGAGAGATAGGCAAAACTTTCTCTTCGTTGCTGCTTCGTTCAGTGAGTATGTCTCCTTCGTTTCTGAGCTCTAAGTTGGATCTGAACCTTGGCAATAACTAATTCGTCGTCTGAACCTAATTCAGCACTTCTCATGGTTCTTACATCTAGTAGACTTCTTCTTCGAGCTTTACTCCAAAGAATACGATCGATCTGATTTTTGTTTCTGTGGTCCGGCGACGTCCAAATGTATATGTGAATGTTCTTACGAGGAAATAATATTCCATTGATAAACAACCCTTATTCAATAACAAGATCGATCAATAGGGAGCCGTCTTAATTCAGGTTACCGACGCCATGCCTCCCAATAACGCTGGATACGAATTCTGTGTCGTCACCAACTTTGACATTAAAGTCTCCGAAAACACACATGATGTCATGACGAAGTGCAGCTCTTATCATATCTTTCAAGGTATGGTAAAATTCATCTTTGATATCGCTGTCTGTGTCATTTGTCAGCTCATAGACTGAAACCAGTGTCATTGTAGCGTGTTGGGAAGCAAACCTGGCTGTGAGGATACGGCTGTAAAATGGTTTCCATTCTAGTAAAGCCTTGGAAGCTTTGGTGTTCAAAAGTAGACCGACTCCCTCACGGTGGTGGTCTTCCCGTCCAGAAAATAGGAATTTATGTCCTTTCAGTATTTCTGTTCCGAAGCTGAGCCGACCAACCTCGCTCGTTGCAAAGAGGTCCAACTTAAATTTCAATGCATGCTCGACAAGTTCATCAAATCTACTATCTTTTCGCAATGTTCTATATATATATATATATATATGTATATATATATATATATATATATATATATATATATATATATATATATATATATATATATATATATATATATATATATATATATATATATATATATATATATATATATATATATATATATATATATATATATATATATATATATATATATATATATATGAATGCGAAAAAACACATACGTCTTGGATTCTGGAATTTAAGGACATTGCGAGAAGATAGTAGATCACTTTTGACTATTAAAGAGGGCACTAGCCCTCTCAACTACCAACCGACTGAGCCCTTTTCAAAGTTTCTACGACAACAAATGGCCATCTTAAAATTTCTTTTAAATGCGCTTCGGGGAAAATGCTACGTGTGCGTGTTTGGGTGGGGGGGGGGTATTTGATTTCCAATCATTTTAACTCTCAACAAATCACTATAACTAACACTATAACTTAAAAAAGCACTATACTTGGTTGCCCTCCATGAGGTCTTTTTGAAGTTCCTATGACATTTCTTTCTATAAAAAGCGTCCTGGTCTAAAAAACAAAACAATATATTGGACCCACAACGCTCTTAACTTAGGCAACGCTATCGCGCTGCTTATGATATTTTATCTTGGGATTCCAGTTATACAGCACTGGAAGTGCCGATTAGACCAGGTAAGCCCCCCTAAAATTCAGCCTGGCGCTCATGGTTGCAGTCTATGAGCCGAAAAATGACGCAGAAAGCGATATCAAAGAGGAATTTTACCATCCCTTGAAAGATGCGATAAGAGCTGCACTTCGGCATGACATCATGTGTGTTCTCGGAGACTTTAATGCCACAGTTGGTGACGATACAAAATACGCATCCAGCGTTATTGGGAGGCATGGCGTCGGTAACCTGAATGAAGACGGCTCCCTATTGATCGATCTTGCTATTGAATACGGGTTGTTGATCAATGGAATATTATTTCCACATAAGAACATTCACAAATACATTTGGACGGCCCTGGACCACAGAAACAAAATCAGATCGACCATATTCTTTGGAGTAAAGCTCGAAGAAGAAGTCTCTTAGATGTAAGAACCATGATAAATGCTGACTTAGGTTCAGACCATGAACTAGTTATCGCCAAGGTCCAGATCTAACTTGGAGCTTAGAAACGAAGGAGACAGACTCAGACGATATTTAATGTGAACAAACTGAAAGAAGCAGCAACGAAGAGGAAGTTTTGCCTATCTCTAAAAAATCAGTTTGAAGTACTGGGAAGCCACACCACGGAAGACGCAGGAAGTGTTGAATCGATATAGACTGCACTCTCGTATGCCTATGCAGAATCTGCAAAATAGATCCTAGGCACCCGAAGGAGACCTAAAGAGGGATGGATTTCCGATGAAGCATGGAAGACCATAGCTGAACGCACCGCCTTAAAGAGATAGAAGAATAGCGCACAAGGTGATCACCAAGCTCGCCTCTTAGTGCTGTACCTTCAGAAGAACAAGGAAGCCAAGAAGCAGACATGAATTGACAAACGTAAATTTATCGAAGCCAAAGCTGAACAAGCAGAGGAAGCTGCCAAAAAAGGTGACTTAAGACTCGTCTACAATATAGCGAATGACACTGTCGGGTGTGCAAAAAATGCCGAAGGCCCACTGAAAGACAGAAAAGGAAACCTCCCAACTTCCGAAGAGCACGTTAAGGAACGTTGGGCAAAAGATTTCGAGTATATTCTTAATCGATCTAGAGCGCCTCAGACACCCCATATCCCAGAAGTACCTTTATTCGATTTAGGCATTAACCTAGACCCAATCTCTCCCACTGAGATCTTAAGTGCTGCCAAGAAGTTAAAAAAATGGCAAGTCACCATGTGCCGATGGCACAGCTGCTGAAATGATAAAAGTTCCATTGGGCACATGTACGAAAGTTTGCCTCACACTTTTCAGAACAGTCTGGGAAACGGAAAGAGTTCCCAAAGATTGGAGCAAAGGCATTATAGTAAAACTATGTAAGAAAAGAGAAGGCAAGTCTTGTGGAATCTAAAGACGAATCTCCCTTGCATCTGTAGCTGCTAAGCTGTTCAGTCTGATACTACTAAATAGAATTATCAATCAGATCGACCAAAACATCTGCGAAGAACAAAATGTCTTTAGACCTAGGAGAACATTCGCTGACCTTATCTTCATTATGTAAATGGCGATTAAAGAGAGCAATGAACGGAGGAGGAAATCGCTGATTTTATTCATAGACTTAGAAAAAGCATTCAATCGAGATCGAGAAACCCTGTGGAATATTTTATCCCACGATGGATTGCCAGAGAAAATTGTAAATCTGATCATGGCCGTGTACAAAGAAACAGAATGCTGTGTTCGTACTAGTACTGGTTACACAAGATGGTTCAAAATTGCTTCCGGGGTTAAGCAAGGATGCGTGTTGTCTTCCCTCCTGTTCATCATTGTCATCGACTTCATCCTCCAAAATTCTAACGGCAAAGGAGTAAGACCTTAACAGCTCAAAACAACTGTCAGATGTAGAATTTGCTGACGACCTAACCCTCCTAGTTGAAGACAAGGCTAGCCTGCAAGAATTCTTTAACTGTGTAACGGACCGAGCCGAAAGAGCGAAACTACACGTTAACGTAAAGAAGACAAAATGTATGGCTGTTTTCAGCGATCAACCTCTCGAGATTTTCCATAAGGGCGACAGAGTCGAGCAAGTATCATGCTTTCGATACGTTGGCAGTATAGTTGAACAGAAAGGCGGCATAGCTAAAGAGGTCCAGAACAGAATTGGGATGACAAAGACTGCCTTGAATCGGCTCTCATCAGTATGGAAATCTCCAAAATTCTCATTAAGGCTTGAAATAAGACTCTTCAACAGCAACGTGATGAGCATAATGCTTTATTCATGTGAAACCTGGAAACACGACCAAACTCTAGAGAAACGTCTGCTACCCTTTGAGAACTACTGTCTCCGACGATTGTTGCATGTCCGCTGGTACCACCGAGTTACCAACAAACACATACAAACCCGCACCATGCAACCACACGTCACAGAAGTAATCAAGTATAGACGCTGGCGCTTTCTTGGTCATGTATTACGCATGCCAGAAAGTAGACTACCGAAGATGACGTTCCAATGGAATCCAGGGGGCTCAAGAAGCAGAGGCAGGCCGATGAATACTCTACGCCGGACGTACCAAAAAGACTAGGCAGTAATAAACACTGCTATTGTGCCATACTGGGCGGATGTATTAGCCGCTGCCCAGCTTCGAGAAGAATGGCAGAGTCCAACTGATGCCCTTTGCACCCTAGATGGCGTTGGAGGAATTAAGGTCTAAGGTAATCATTACATTGTCAAATATATAATCACTGCTTCTTTTTTTTAACTCAGCTTTTTGTTTACTCCGTGTCTTTAAATTTATCAACTAAATCGTTCAGAGGTGAATTCAACCAAGTTCATAGGAATGAACAATGAAGAGAAAATTAAAAAGAAGGTTCATTACTGCTCTTTATCGTAGGTTCTTTACTAGGTTGCATCTGATATATAAGATTTTGCATATGGGGTACGAAAATTGACAAAATGCTTCAACAATTTGTTTGTATACATATCTGTTACTTGTTTACGACTCGGACAAAATTTCTAGGGAGGTTATAAACCCGGTAACCCCCCCCCCCCGGGGGGTGACATTGTTCTCGAGACTGGTGGAAAATGTTTCGACAAAATGTAAATCACTTGGTGAAAAACTGGTCAGGATTAGTTAGAGATTGCTTATCATCAATTTTGGGTTCTGGACATTTTGACTAAATCCAGCGAAGCTCCAATTTCAGAGAAAAATGAATGGCTTCGAATGGCAGTTCTAGGGCTCATTCGTACTCCGAACAGAACAAAAAGATTCAGGTTTTCAAGTTTTTTTTCTTTTGTTGTACAGTCCTACGGGGTTTCTGCTAAACAATCTTGACCAGTGATTATCAAAAGAAAAGAAAATCTTCACATTCCAGATTAGCACTGACAATACATATTCAGCAATCAGATGGTCAAAAGAATTGGTATTTGGGCAAAATTTTCGAATAGTGAAAATGTTGAGAGACCAAATTATTTACATTCACATATTATAAGCTTCATAACTGTTACTATAACTGTTACTAACCGTTGTGCAATTTTATAAAATCAAACAATTCGTGGTAACGAACTGTAAGTAAGGAGCGATGCGGCTCAAAAGTAACAGATACTCTAAGAAACAGAGTCTTGATAACAATAGATACAGCAAAAGAATTCAATTTTGATGGCTATTCAAAATCTATAAAATTCGTCAAGTTTAATGTTACCCATCAAAAGTTACGAGTCTGAGACAATTTGCCTAATTTTTGAAAAAGGGGGGAAAACTCCCAAGCATCAAGTGATCTGAATGAAAATCACACCATCAAATTCAGGTATCAGAGAACCCTGCAATAGAGGCTGCAAGCTTCTATGTACAAAAAAGTGGACTTTTGTATTTTTTTTTTTTTTTGCTAGAATAAAGGCCATGGACGTGTCTTTATTTGTTTATTTGTTTTTCCCATGGGTTATCGTATCGAACCAGTGATCCTAGAAGATCGATAGAGGGCTTATTTAATCGCAAATAAAAAGTTCTAGTGCCCTTTTTAAGTGACCAGAAAATATTGGAGGGCAGCTATCCCCCTCCCTCGCCCTTTTTGCCCCAAAGTCGTCCGATCAAAATTTTGAGATAGACGTTTTGTTCAGTATAGTCGTAAGATCTAATAACTATGTCTTTCAGGATGACTTGACCCCCCAAAACCCTGAGGGGAAAGACTTCAAGCTATGAACTTTGTCCATTGTTTATATATAACATTGGTTATTGGGAAGTATACAGATATTTTACGGAGGGATTTTCTGTGGAGGAGGGGTAATTTATATGGGGGAATTTTCCGTTGGAAAGGAAGTTTTCGGGGGTGAATTTTCCAGAGAGAATTTTACACGGAGAAAAATTTACCAGAACTCATATACAAAATTTACTCATTTTCCGCGGGAGAAATTCTCCCTGGGGAATTATCAACAGGAATTATTCTCCATGGAGAAAATTTCCATTGAAGGGGGCGGGCGGGGGGGGGGTGTCCGGGAAAAACTTTCCACATAGGGGTGATTCCCGGTATGAACTGAAAAACGATCACAAATTAAATGAAATCAAGTGTTTTTTACGAATGAGAGTATGCTAAGGAGAATTTTTCAGACGGAATCGTGAGCAAGAAACTTTCGGGGTGGGGTGGGGGAGGTAGATTTATGGCGACAATGGAATTGTACCATAGTAACAACCATTAAACAGGGAATGTATTTTGAAGGAGCCCGATTGTTCAGAAGTGGAGCCTCTGCCCATGAAATAGTTTAAACACAACATAATTTCTGATTTTGATTAGGTTTACTGACAACTAGGTGTGATCGATTTTTTTTAGCCTATACAACGCTTTGGCTCTTCCTCACATTTTGTTTACATGAATACACAAGTAACTTCCAAAATCAGGGTCGCTGATCCTGACTTCACCGTAACTAGACGGATAGCGAAGCACAATAGGAAAGTTGATTTAACCGACTGGTCCCATCTGCTGAACAATAACTTCTTTTTCATTTCGATTTTTGGTTTCTCTTTTCGTTTCTCTGTCAGTTTAATTGTTGTAGTTTGTCTCTTTTCTCTTTTTTCTTAAGTCCTCTGTCCTGTTTTGTGTTAATTTCACAAGGTTTTCAATATAAAACAAATAAAAATAGAAATTGCAGATAAATTCTGCAAAAAAAGTAACATAGCCTACATTTAGGCGATATAAAACAGAAAAGACTTACCAGTGATTCTGCTAACATTTTTCAGCTCTGCACCAGCATATCCAGAAACATGTGCGCCGAGGCTAAAGCCAATCAGATGAACAGCTGAATTATTTGTTCCAGAAATTTCGTGGATTTTGTTGATCAATATGGCCACTTGCCTTCCAACGAGTCTTGTATTCGATGTTGCACGAGGATAATTTGGTAAGGCAGCACCCTTTTCCCAGTCAACGCAGATAACATTTGAGTTGTCCTAGACAATATCCTCAATTATTAATGGAAAAATTAACTTTTTTTGGCTGGAAGATGGCAGAAGCATGGTTTAACAAACTCCAAAATTTGCCTTTGAGATTTTTTTTTTGATTTACTAGAATGTTAATACGAAGTCACCTATCAGCATTTTCAGCCGGTCAACAGCTATTTTATTGTAGGTTTGAAGCTTGAGTAACATTACTAGTGTCGTAGAAGGACCAAACTATATTTAAATAGATTGTTCAAAAGGATGCATTTTCTTCTTCAAAGAGATTGCACCTTAAAGCTGAAGCACAATTGAAAAATTCTTGCCGTGAAAACATAAAAAAAACTGGAATTCCTAAAAACATAATTCCGGGACAATTGTCACCCTGGAAAATGCCCTGACGAGTGTAGGTTGGCATAAAAGGTTGGGGTGGTTACAGTGTTGTGAAATAGTTTCGGTGTTCACTCTGTCATAAGCTCATTCCTCCTTCTATCTCTCCTGAAGAGAAAACCAGCCTGTGTGCTCTCACATTTGAGCTGGAGTGAGGCTTTCATTAGTTTTCCAAACTAAAATTGTGACCAAAAACGGCACTACTGGATGACCTTGAAGAGTGGCGCCCTCGAGGAACTTATACCAGAGTAAACGACATAGCATTGTGTTAGATTTTGATTGAGGAATAGTTATTCCGGGTTTTGTATGGTTTGGTCCTTTTTTGGGCTGATTCTGCAGTGTACTATAATATTTGCAGGCATAAATATATGGCGAACCGCAGGTAATAGATTTGAAATTACTTATGCAGGACGTCAACTCTTGTTAATGAGCTCATATTGCCAATTGCGGAGAACCATGCATTCACTAAGGTTTTCCATGGCTTGAACAAACCCTACTCTGCATTCAACCTGGAGGTTCCAGGTACTTCTTGCTCTCCGCATCTAAGCCAGGTTTTGTTTTGTGTGGACTTGAGAAGAAGTTATTAGTCCCTAACCAACATGCGTGGGACCCATTGTTTTTTTTGTTGTTTTTTTTTAAACATAGCAATTACAATGGTTAAAGATAATATGAAAATTACGATACAGAAAGTTATAACGTTGAAAGACAACTATTGTATTGAAATTAATTAAAAAAGCTTTTTCCACAAAATGAGTTTTTCAAAGAAAAGTAAAGAACTCCATTAAACAAAAATGAGCAAAAATAAAATCAAATAATCTACCAAGCTTTGAACTACCACAAATCAAAATTGGCAAATAAAATAGACCCAAAACGAAAAGGAAGTACAAAAAATAACCGAGTCAAACTCAAAACGAGCAGATATTAACATAAGTTGGGCGCAAAACCCCTATGCCTTCTCAAGGCCAGAACAAAATTTGCACTTTACTGAAAAAATAAATAAAAAATTTCAGAACAAAATATAAATATTTTTACAACTTTAATAAATCAAATAATATTAACATTTTGATTACTAAATATCAGTATATGTATATTAAACTGACAATGCATATTCATTTGCATTTTTTTCAGTAAAGTGCAAATTATATTCTGACCTTGGGAAGGCATAGGGGTTTTGAGCCCAACTTATGTTAATTTCTGCTCGTTTTGAGATTGACTCGGTTATTCATTGTAATTTTTGTTCGTTTTGGGTTTCATTTGTTTATCGATGCTGATTTGTGGTAGTTTACGCTTGGTAGATTATTTGATTTTATTTTTTCTCAGTGTTTGTTTAATGGAGTTCTTTACTTTTCTTTGAAAAATTATTGTGTGGACAAAGTTTTTTTTTAATTAATTTCTGTTCGTTTTATATTGAAATATTTTCAGCAATTTTTAGAAAAATTTCAGTAATTTTTAAGTCCCCAGGGCATAACTTATAACCCTTGCCTTGAAGACTGTGGGGGGATTGTTCTGCTCAAAGGTATAATTTCCAGAACTTTGAACTGCGTGGAACAAAATGGCTATCTCAAAATCTTTATTGGATGTGTTTGGGATAATGGTGGGCGTGGGAGGCGCGTTAGTCGCTCTTCAATAACTTTCAACTATTAAAAAAGGCACTAGCCCTTTCAATTTCCAATTGAATGAGCCCTTTTGAAGTTTCTACGCTTTCAATAAAACCTTATACGCCCCCAGGGCATGATTTACAACCCTTGCCCTGAGGGCTGTGGGGGGGGGGTGTCATCCTCAAAGACCTAATCTCCAGAACTTATAACTACGTTGAATACAAAGGCTAACTCAAAGTTTTTATTAGATGTGTTCGGGGAAAAGGTGAGCGTGAGGGGCGGGTTAGTTGCCCTCTAATCACTTTCGACTATTAAAAAGGGCACTAGCCCTTTGAATTTCCAATCGAATGAGCCTTTTTAAGAGTTTCTACGACAACGCCTTCTATGAAAAACCTTATTTGCCCCCAGGGCATAACTTACAACCCTTGCCCTAAGGGCTGTGGGGGACTGTCCTCAAGAACATAATTTCTATCTGGAAATCAACTACACTGAACAAAATGGCTATCTCAAAATTTTGATTGGATGTGTTTCGGAAAATGGTGGGCGTGGAAGAGGTGTTCGTTCCCTTCCAATCACTTTTGAATGTTAAAAAGGGCACAAGCCATTCCAATTTCCAATTGAATGAGCGCTTTTCGAAGTTTCTACGACAACTTCTTCGATTCGAAGTGCCCTGCTCTAAAGGAAAAAATAATAAATAATACATTGTGCATCGTTCTTATATGCCCTCAGGGCATAACTTAAAACCCTTGCCCTGAGGGTTTTGGGTGAGTGTCCTCCTCTTTACTTATTCCCCGTTTCTTGTCTCGTTCTCGAGTGTCCCTGTTCTTTACTTAGGCAGCGCGATCGCGCTGCCTATGATTTATACAACAACTTTCTATATAAACCTTATATACCCCCAGGGCATAACTTACAACCTTTGCCCTGAGGGCTCTGAGGGGGTTATCTTCCTAAAAGATCTAATTTCCAGAATGTTCAACTACGTTGAACAAAATGGATATCTAAAAATTTTGATTGGATTTGTTTTGGAAAATTGTGGGCGGGAGAGGGGCGTTAGTCGTTATCCAATCATTTTCAACTATTAAAAAAGGGTACAATCCATTTCAATTTCCAATTGAATGATCCCTTTTGAAGTTTCTGCGACAGCGCTGACGATATAAACTTTATATGCCCTAAGGGCATAACTTACTACCCTTGCACTGAGGGCTCTGAGGGGGTTATCATCCTAAAAGAGAAAATTTCCAGAACTTTCAACTACGTTGAACAAAATGGATATCTCAAAATTTTAATTCGATGTGTTTGGGAAAATAGTGGGCATGAGAGGGGCGTTAGTCGCTGTCCAATCAATTTCAACTATTAAACAAGGCACTAGCCCTTTCAATTTCCAATTGAATGAGCCCTTTTAAAGTTTCTAGGACAGCGCTTTCAATAAAACCTTATATGCACCCAGTGCGTAAATTACAATCCTTGCCCTGGGGGCTGTTGAGGGAGGGATTGTAATCCTTAAAGACCTAATTGAATAACATGGCTATCTAAAAATTTTGATCGGGTGTGTTTGGGGGAATGATGGGCGTGGGGGGGGGGTCTAGTTGCCCTCCAATTACTTTCGACTATTAAAAAGGGCACTAGCCATTTGAATTTCCAATTGGATGAGCCCCTTTTGAAGCTTCTACGACAACGCCTTCTATAAAAACCTTATATGCCCCAAGGGCATAACTTACAACCCTTGCCCCTGAGGTTTGTGGGGGAGTTTCCTCTTCAAATATATATTTTCTATATGGAAATCAACTACGCTGAACAAAATGGCTATCTCAAAATTTTTATTGGATGTGTTTGGGGAACGATGGGCGTGGGGAGGGGGAGGCTAGTTGCCCTCCATTCACTTTCGACTATTAAAAAGGGCACTAGCCCTTTGAATTTTCAATCTAAAGAACCTGTTTTGAAGTTTCTACGACAACACCTTCTATAAAAACCTTATATGCCCCCAGGGCATAACTTAAAACTCTTGCCCTGAGGGTTGTGGGGGAGTGTCCTCCTCAAATAGATATTTTCTGTCAGGAAATCAATTACGCTGAACAAAATGGCTATCTCAAAATTTTTATTGGATGTTTTTGAGGAAATGTTGGGCGTGGGGGGTGGGCTAGTTGCCCTCCAATCACTTTCGACTATTAAAAGAGCACTAGCCCTTTGAATTTCCAATCGAATGAGCCTTTTTTGAAGTTTCTACGACAACGCCTTCTATAAAAATCTTCATTCCCCCAGGGCATAACTTAAAACACTTGCCCTGAGGGTAGTGGGGGAGTTTCCTCCTCAAAAATATATTTTCTATGTGGAAATCAACTATGCTGAACAAAATGGCTATCTCAAAATTTTGATTGGATGGGTTTGGGGGAATGATGGGCGTGGGGGGGGGGGGGGGCTAGTTGCCCTCCAATCACTTCCGACTATTAAAAAGGGCCCTAGAACTCTCGATTTCCAATCGAATGAGCCCCTTTTTAAGTCTCCACGACGACCCCTTCCATATGAAATGCCCTGCTTTACAGTAAAAAAATAATATATAGTACATTGTACCAATATTGTTTTCAGAAGCCCTCAGCGCTTAACTTAAAACCGGGACCCCAAAGGTTGTGGGGGAGTTTCCTGCTCAAAAACATATTTTTTATCTGGAAATTAACCACTCTGAACACAATAGCTATCTCGAAATTTTGAGTGGATGTGTTTGGAGGAATCATGGGCGTGGGGGGGGGGGGGCAAGTAGCCCCTCAAACACTTTTGACTATTAAAAAGAGTCCGAACCATCCCAATTTTTAATCGAACCAGCCCTTTTCGAAGTTTCTACGGCGACTTCTTTTATACGAAGTACCTGTCGAAGAAAGAAGAAGAAGAAGAAAAAAACACATTGTGGCCACATCGTTCTTTACTTAGGCAGCGCGCTAGCGCTGCCTATGATACGGAAATCCTTCGAGAGGTCAACAATGCACAGCAATATTTCCAAACACAACGGCTGGATTTTCACCTCTATGCGACTAAAACAGGAAGCTCACGAGCATACTTAAGAACAACAAAAAATTATTGTTTGTGAGAAACTTAGCTAAAAATCCGTGTGAAGAGCTTGATACAGAAGTTGAGCAATGCCAGAGGAAAAATCATAAGCAACAAATTGGTGACAAGTCAGTTAATTTCCAATTTGACACGCGAACAGCAATTGGGAAGAGAAACTTAAATTTCCTTGATAAACTGCTACTGTTCATAACTTCCAGTATAGGTCCTCATTGAAATGGAAGTGATTTGGTTTTATATAGGTTTGAGGATATATGGGGAGGAAACACCCAACAATTTTTATCCCAAAGTAAATTATATTACTGTGTTCCTTTTCCCTCGGGGTAGGGAAGGACATTAACCCCTCCCTGGCCCCACCTGCAGACGTCAATGGAGCGGATGGTTGTTGAAATTTTGGAGGGAGATCATTTGATCGGACACTAATATTTCTAGCACCCTTATCAAGGATCGAAACCATCAGGAGGGCACCTTTACCCCCTCTCAGGTTCGTTTTTAGTCCTTCCCCGACACCCACTTTCCCTGTACCCCTTCCCCTCCCCATGGCACTGGATCACGATTGCAATGTAGTCGTTTAACTCAAAATGGTCTAAAGGTCCAGTACCTCTAAGGGTGGGGTGAGCCTTATGGTTTTATCCTTTTCTTTTCGTTAGAATATTTTATTTATTTATTTTTCTTTAAATGAAGTCTTATTTTACCTGTGTAGGCTGCACGCTGAAAAACATTTTTAAAAGTACTCGTGATATCCAAATAAAATGGGTCCTCTCCCTTCAAAATCCCCCCGCAGCGTTAGCCCAACCTTTTAACTTTTAAAGGACACCCTAGACGATTAATTATTTTGATCAAAAGCTTCCGTCAATCAACTGATTAATGCGTGATTGACTGTCTAGGAACCGATTGAGTCATTCAAACTTTCTATCAATCACCGTCAACGCTTGACTCTGGCGCCAAACATGTTCCTAGGTGGTCAATCATGCTTTAATCAATTGTTTGACGGAAGGTTTTGATCAAAATCATTGACCGTCTAGGGCAACCTTAACCAAAATATATAAAAACAGCCCCCACATCCACAGTTTACAGTTTTGGCTATGTGCCAAGCCATATTTATAACGAAGCCTTATGTGCAAAGCCTTTACAAATAACGAAAACATATTCATTACTACCAAACACTTAGCCCGAAACATTGTTAAACAAGCCTTCCATTTGATATCCAAATAAGCAACCCCCTTCAAGAAAAGAACAACTACTGATATATAGGCAAGTCTATTATATTGCACCAACATTCCACAACAGGAGGTACAAAATGTCAAATCTATAACTTACAAATATGAGTTCATTCGAAGCAATCAAACTCTATGCTTTCTAATTAGCCACAATATAATTTGTACTTTACTGAAAAATTCAAATGAATTTACTGAAAAAAATGTGCATTGTCAGTTTAACAGACGTGTGCTGATATTTACTCCTTAAAATCTTAATTAATTTTGGTTTTCTTGAAGTTATAAATGAAAACATTTAAAAAAATTATTTTCAGTCAAGTAAAATTATATTCTGGCTTTTAGAAAGCATAGGGTTTAGAACCCTACTCAGATTAATTTTTGCTCGTTTTGAGTTTGACTTATTTTAATTTCCGTTTGTTTTGGGTGTCATTTATTTATTGATACTGATTTGTGGTAGTTGTATGCTTGGTAGTTTATTCAATTCTATTTTTGTTCATTTTTGGTTTAATGGAGTTCTTTACTTTTTTTGAAAAACCTATTTTGTGGAAAAAAGTTTTTTTGATTAATTTCTTTTCGTTTTATATTGATACAGTCTTTTTTCAGGGAGAAAGACTGAGCCTCTTCTGAAGTTAAACAATAATCCCTTCCATAAAAACCTTTAATACCCCTTGGGCATAACTTACAACCCTTGCCCCTAATCTGTGGGGTTTGCTTCAACCCCAAAAGCCTTGTTATATGATATTTAGACTATTTTGGATAAAATGGCTATCTCAAAATTTCTATTAGACGCATTTCGGGACAATATGACGTGTGTGTAAGGGGAGAGGGTAGCTGCCCTCTAATGAATTTGACTCTTAAAAAAAGAACTAGAGCGTCTGATCACCAATCCAATCCAAAGTTTATATGACCATACTCTGTAAAAACCCTGTATTTCCATATGGCATAATTTCCAACCATTACCCTGACGGCTGGGAGGATTTGTTATCCTCAAAGACATAATTTCCAGACCTTTCTGATAGGTTTAACAAAATGACTATATCAAAATTTTGATTGGAAGTGTTTGGGGGAATGATAGGCATGCAGGGATACATTTGCCCTCTGATCACTTTCGACTAATAAAAAAGTCACCATTCCTCTCAATTTCCAATCGAATGAACCCTTTTTGAAGCTTCTAAAACAAAACTTTCTATAAAAACGTTATGTGCCACAAGGGCATAACTTACGACCCTTGTCATGAGGGCTATTGGGGAGGATTGTCATCCTCTAAGACATAATTTCCGGACCTTTCAACTACGTTGAACAAAATGGTCATATAACATTTTTGGTCGGCTATGTTAGGAAAAATGAGGGGCGTTGAGGGGGGGGGTATTTTCCCTCCGGTTTCGTTCGGCTATGAATAAGAGCAATAGCCAACTCAATTCTCAATCGAAACAGTCCTTTTTAAAGTTTTTGCGACAACAGCTTCTATATGACATTATATGCCCCCAAGGCATAACTTACAACCTTAGCCCTGATGGCTTTGGGGGTGGTCATACTGAAAAACATAATTTCCGGGCCCTTCAACAACGTTCAACAAAATTGCTATGTAAAAATATTGATCGGATGTGTTTGGGGAAATGATAGGCGTGGGGGGGGGGGGGAGCGTATGCCCTCCGATCGCTTTTGACTATTAATAAGGGCACTAGCCCTCTCATTTTCTAATTGATTGAGTCCTTTTTGAAGTTTCTAAGACAACGCTGGTAAAGACCTAATTTCCATAGCTTTCAACTACGTTGAACAAAATGTCTATCTCAAAATTTTGATTGGATGTGTTTGGGGAAAGCGTAGGCTTGAGAAAGGCGTTAGTTGCCCTCCAATCCCTTTCAACTATTAAATAGGGCACTAGGGTTTTCCATTTCCAATCGAATGGGCCCCTTTTTAAAGCTTCTACTATATCGTTTTCTATAAAAACCTCACATGCCCTCAGGGTATAGCTTACCAACCGTGTACCGAGCGCTGTAGGGGGAGTGTCATCCCCACTGACATAATTTTCAGACCGCTGAACTACATTGAGGCAAATTGCTGTCTCTGTTTTTTGACTCGAGACTTCTTGAAAGCGGGTGGACGTTGGAGGGGTGTTAGTTTTCCTCCAATCGCTTTTAACTATTACAAAGGGCACTAGACCTTCGAAGTTTTCAAAGTTTCTATTGCAACGCTCTATAAGAACCTTATATGCCCCCAGGACATAACTTGCAACCATTGCCCTGAGGGATGGGGGGGGAGGGGGGTTGATCATCCTCAAAGACATAATATCCAGAACTTTCAACTGCGTTGAAAAAAATGGCTATCTCAAAATTTTGATTGGATGTGTTTGGGAAAATGATGGGTGTGAGAGGGAGGTTAGTTGTCCTCCAATAAGTTTCGACTAGCCTATTAAAAAGAGCACTAGCCCTTTCAATTTCCAATAGAATGAACCCTTTTTGAAGTTCCTACGAAAACGCTTTCTATAAAAGCCTTATTTCTCCCAGGAATAACTTACAACCCTTGCCCTGAGGGTTTGGGGGGTTTGTCATCCTCAAAATCCTACTTTCAAGAAGGCTCAACTACGTTGAACAAAATAGCTATCTCAAAATTTTAATTGAATGTGTTTGGTGAAAAGGTGGGCGTGAGAGGGGGGTTTTTTGCTCACAATACACTTTCAATTATTAAAATGAGAACTAGCTCTTTCAATCTCCAGTCGAATGGATCCCTACTAAGTTTTTATGACAGAAGATTCTATAAAAACCTTTTATGCCCCAGGGCGCAACTTAAAATCCTTGCCATAAGGGCTGTGAGAGAGGTGTCATCCCAAAAGACATAATTTCCAGAACTTTTAACTAAGTTTAACAAAATGAATATCTCAAAACTTTGATTGGATGTGTTTGGGGAAATGTTGGGCGTCAGAAGGGGATTAGTTGCCCTCCAATTACTTTCAACTTTTAAAAAGGGCACTAGTCCTTTCAATTTTTAATCGAATGAACCCTTTTTGAAGTTTTAGGACAACGCTTTCTATAAAAGTCTCATATGCTCCCAGGGCATAACTTACAACCCTTGTCCTGAGCGCTGTAGGGGGTTGTCATCCTCAAAGACATAATTTCCAGAGCTTTCAACTACGTTGAAAAAACTGGCTATCTCAAAATTTTTATTGTATGTGTTTGGGGAAATGGTGAGCGTGAGAGGGGGGGTTAGTTGCCCTCCAATTACTTTCGACTATTAAAAAGGCCACAAGCTAGTTAAAGACCTAATCTCCAAAACGTTCAACTACGTTGAACAAAATGGCTATCTAAAAATTATGATTGAATATGTTTTGGGAAAAGGTCGGTGTGAGATGTGGGGTAGTTTCCCTCCAATTACTTTCGACTATTAAAAAGGGCACTAGCCCGTTGAATTTCAAATGGAATGTGCCCTTTTCAAGTTTCTACGACAACGCTTTCTATAAAAACCTTACATGCCCCCAGGGTATAACTTATAACCCTTGCCCTGAAGGCTCTGTGGGGGTTATCATCCTCAGAGAGCTAATTTCCAGAAATTTCAACTACGTTGAACAAAATGGCTATCTCAAAATTCTGATTGGATGTGTTTGGGGAAAAAGTGGGCGTGAGAGGGGGGTTAGTTGCCCTCCTATCACTTTCGACTAATAAAAAGGGCACTAGCCATTTCAGTTTCCAATCGAATGAGCCCCTTCTGAAGTTTCTACGACAAGGCTTTCTATGAAAACCTTATTTGCCCCCAGGGCATAACTTATAACCCTTGCCCTGAGGGCTGTTGGGGGAGGGTCCTCCTCAAAAACATAATTTCTATCTGGAAATCATTTACGCTGAACAAAATGGCTATTATGGCTATATACAATAAATCGACGATTAATACTTCGGTAGGATGACCGAAGATAATTTTGGGTGAACAGGAGCCAACAAGAAGAGACGAACCCCTTTGATTTTACCCCTTTGTACCCCTTTGATGTACCCCTTTGATGTACCCAAGAAGATGTACCCCTTTCAACACCCTTGATTTTAAATGCGGAGCATGTTCCCTTCATTTGAATTAATTTAAAAAAAAAAATTCACACAACAAGTTTTTCAAAGAAAATTAAGCAGCTACATTAAGCCAAAGATAAGCAGAAAAAAGGTCAAATAAATTTTCAAGTATAAAACTACCATTAATTACCATCGATAAAGAATAAAATACAAAACAAAAAGAAATTACAATAAATAACCGGGTGAAACTCAAAACAAACAGAACGTAGGAAGAGCAGGGCTGACGCTTCCCATACCTTCTAAAGACCAGAACATAATTTGTACTTCTTTTGTGGAAAAGTTTCCTAAAATTAATTTTCTTTTAATTGTCTTTTTCTCTGGTTAAGCAAACGAAACTTTAAACCTTTTTTTTCTTGATTAAAAATCAAATTTTGCCTTAATATTTACATGCTGGACGTCATTTTTCGAAGCGTATAGTAGGCTATTTGATTTACTATTAGACTTCAAATGTCCCTAAAGAATTAAAAGTAGGGCACATTAAAAAAAAAGAAAAAATGAAACAATTCCTCCTCAAACATGGTACTATTTGGCTATATAGCGAAACGAAATATAGCCTACTTCTAATGTTGCAGCCAAAATAGGCTGAAAATCAAGACAGAGAAAAACACAATTGTTCATTTGAAAAGGTGAATCACGTGATAATTAAAGGGAATTGAAAGAGGAAATCTATGAAAAATACTTTCCTAATTCAAAAAATTGCAAAACGTCATTTGGAAGAGGTCTTAAGAAGTTCAGCCAACTTCAGTCCAGCGAATGGGTTTGATGAGTCAAAATGCATCCTCCCACTGCGTTTGCAGTGATGTATACGCATAGCGAAGATCAATTTTGTAAATGCACCTTAGTTTATTCTTCAGACCCCTCTGTGTGCCGATTTGCTGATTCAATGCTTTCGGCCGAGAGGACAATGCGTGGTTGGCGGCAAATCATCCGACCCTTCCTGTGTTTTCCCCCAGATATTTCCGGGCAGACATTTAGAGCTGGATCGACTCTAGCAGAGCTTACAAAGTCACACCACTGACCCCCTTTCCAATCCAAATAATCAGCGACACCAGGACTCAAAGCCCTGACCTCAAAATTTCAAGTCCGGAGCCCCAACCACTCGGCTATGACATTAAATTCATACATAGACGTAAAATTTAGGCATATTTAACTTTGTAATTAAAAACAAAGTTAACACACATCAGTAACCCTTTCAGGGCACTAACCCTTTCAATTTCAAATCAAATGAGCCCTTTTTGAAGTTTCTACGACAACACTTTCTATAAAAACCTTATATGCCCCAGGGCATAACTTACAACCCTTGCCCTGAAGGCTCTGAGGGGGGTGTCATTCTAAAATACATAGTTTCTAGAACATTGAACTACGTTGAGCAAAATAAAAATCTCAAAATTTGGAGCGGATGTATGAGAAGATTGTGTGAAAGTGAGAGGGGGATCATTGGCCTTTAGATAACAGTCAATAGTTGCATAGGATATTAGCCCTTTAAATTTTCATATAAAAGAACCCTTTTTGACGTCTTACGACATTACTGTATTTAAAAATCTCATATGCCCCCAGGGAATAACGTACAACCATTTTCCTTAGCGCTGTGGGGGGTTGTCATCCTCAAAGACATAATTTCCAGAGCTTTCAACTACGTTGAAAAAACTGGCTATCTCAAAATTTTTATTGTATGTGTTTGGGAAAATGGTGAGCGTGAGAGGGGGGGTTAGTTGCCCTCCAATTACTTTCGACTATTAAAAAGGCCACAAGCCATTTCAATTTCCAATGGAATGAAGCCCTTTTTGAAGTTTCTACGATAACGCTTCCTATTAAACCTTATATGCCCCCAGGGCATAACTTACAACCCTTGCCCTGAGGGCTGTGTGGTGGGGGGGGGGGGGTTGTCATCCTTAAAGACCTAATTTCCAAAACTTTCAACTACGTTGAACAAAATGGCTATCTAAAAATTTTGATTGTATTTGTTTGGGGAAAAGGTGGGTGTGACAGGTGAGATAGTTGCCCTCCAATCACTTTCGACTATTAAAAAGGGCACTAGCCCGTTGAATTTCAAATGGAATGTGCCCTTTTCAAGTTTCTACGACAAAGCTTTCAATAAAAACCTTATATGCCCCAGGGTATAATTTATAACCCTAGCCCTGAGGGCTCTGAGGGGGTTGTCATCCTCAGAGACATGATTTCCAGAAATTTAAACTACGTTGAACAAAATGGCAATCTCAAAATTATGAATGAATATGCTTGGGAATATGGTGGACGCGAGAGGGGGGTTAGTTGCTATCCTTTTCCTTTCTACTATTAAAAAGTGCACTAGCCCTCTGAGTTCCCAATCGATTGAGCCCCTTTTGAAGTTTATATGACAAACCTTTCTATGAAAACTTTATATGCCCCCAGGGCATAATTTATAACCCTTGCCCTGAGGACTGTGGGAAGGGGGTTGTCATCCTCAAAGACCTAATTTTCAGAACTTTCAACTACGTTGAACAAAGGGCTATCTCAAAATTTTTATTGGATATGTTTGGGGAAAAGGCGGGCGTGAGAGGGGGGTTAGTTGCCCTCCAATCACTTTCGACTATTAAAAAGGCACTAGCCCTTTGTATTTCGAATCGAATGAGCCCTTTTTGAAGTTTCTACGACTACGCTTTCTATAAAAACCTTATATGCCCCCAGGGCATAACTTTCTACGCTTGCCCTGAGGGCTGTGGGGGAGGGTCCTCACCGAAAACATAATTGCTATCTGGAAATCATTTACGCTGAACAAAATGGCGATCTCAAAATTTTGATTGGATGTGTTTTTGGGAAATGGTGGAATGGAAGGGGTGTTAGTTGCCTTCCAATCACTTTCGACTATCAAAAAGGGCAGTAGCAACTCCAATTTCCAATCGAATGAGCCCCTTTCGAAGTTTCTACGACAACTCCTTCGATACAAAATGCCCTGGTCTAAAGAAAAAAATAATTCATTGTGCCAACACTTAGGCAGTGCGATTGCGTTGCCTATGATTAACTGAAAAGAATAACTATTGAAAAAAATGCTCCACTTCATATCCATACAATAAAGAAATTCTTCCTGAAACTTACCACAAAAACCAAGGCAAGTCTGATCTCTTTTGCCCAAATTCTGCGACAAGAACTCTCAAATAAATAAATCGAAACACTGAAAGCATCTTTCAACTTAAAAAATGAAGATTATCTCTATCACTACTAACTGAAAAAGAAGAAATATTGAAAAAAAATGCCCTGCTTCATACCCATACATTAAAGAAAGCTTTCACAAAACTTACCACAGAAAGCAAGGCAAGTCTCATCTCTTTCGCCCAAATTCTGCGACAAGAGCTCCCAAATCCGTGAATTATAACTTTGATTGCATGTGTAGCATTAAATGCTGAGGCTCTTATAGACGTTAAGTTCATGTAGGAAATTAACTCTGGTTGCTCCTTCATCCGTGTGTAGAGATAAAATTTAGTATCTATCTCTTCAGGAGCTGAAGGGAGACTTAGGTGGGAATAAGGACCATCGTTGAGAAAGCAACCAACATTTTGGTAGCACACAGGCTCTTTGTCTCTTTTTCTAAAAATATATTGATTATTACTTTAACTATTTGTAGTTATCTTTTCGGCATTACGATATTCAGTCCCAACATCTTTTTTTTTTATGATTCACATATTTTTGCCATCCCCTCTTGCTCCCTTGCAACTAATTCGGCTCGTTTCGGAACATGTAGGCTTTCCCAGTAAATTGCCAACCCCTTTTAAAGCAAATAGGCTTGATTTAAATAATGAATTTAAAAATCTGAATAGTCGATTTCTTTTAAAGAAAAAGTTAACAAAATATATTATTTACCCCTTGATGACAGGGGCTTCTTATTCTTTTTTTTTTAAGTATAATATTGTGAATTTGCTACGCTGGGGTAGGCTCTTTTATCCCTTTCTCCCCAGGGGCATAATTTCCTCAAAATCCTGGGGGGGGGGGGGGGGGCAAAGTTGGAGTCAATTTTCCCATATCAAGTGAAAATGGCAGTAAAAACTTAAAAAAATAAGCCGTTTGGTGCCATAAAGGTACTAATTAGTACTTTAAAAATACTATAAAGGTACTTAATAGTACTATATAAAGGTAACTTATAGCAAAAAGGTAAAGGTAGATATGTACTAAAAAAACGGATCTGTTTCCGGTAATGCTTTAATTATGCAAGCTTATCTTAGTTTTGACAAGATTTAATAAGAAACTAAATTTCAGCTGGGGGGGGGCAAACTGAAGTCTTGGGATTGGGAGTCAAAGCGAGGTCTGGGAAGGACAGTTGCCCCCCTGCCCCATAGCAAATTACGCCCCTGTTTCTTCTTCTCCTGCTCTAAGTTGTCATGTTTTGTATTTATTTTATTTGTGTCTTTTGGCAGATTGCAAAATTTATTTTGCGATCCACTTATTTTATTTATTTCTATTATATGATTTTTTTATTATATTATTACATTTATTAATGCTATCATATTATTTTATTTATTTCTTCCATTTATTTGTATTATCTTATTTATTTATTATTTTACTTATTTTATTTTTTTTATTTATTATCCAAAATTTATTTATTTTGAATAGGTAGTCTTCGACTTGAGTTTAGTTCTCGAATGCTGAACATCCGAGAATAACACATTGTTCTTCAAATGCGTAATTAAGACAAGATGGCATAATGAAAGTGAGAAATCCCCATGCTGAGCTGAATAATTATCTAAATCAGTTTTTAAAAATATTACAAATGATTATCTCAATAAATGTCATAATTATCAATAAATTTTGTATTTTTTGCCAGAAGAAAGTATTTTTTGCCTAAAATAATTATCTAAATTAGTTTTTAAAAATAGTACAAATAATCATCTCAATAAATGTCATAATTATCAAAAATTTTCGTATTTTTTGCCAGAAGAAAGATCACAAATGCGTGTTTAATTTTTAAAAATAAATATCAGAAATTATATATAAAAAATAAGTTTTTTAACTGAAAGTAAGGAGCAACATCAAAATATAAAACGACAGAAAACATTACGTATATGATTGGGTTCATCCCTTAGTCAATATCTCGCTCTTTATGCCAAAGATTATTTAGTACTTTCATAAGAGCTATTTATTCTAATTAACGGCCTTTGTGATTAAGGGGTCATTTTTAAAGAATTGGAACAAAATTTGAACTTAAGCTTAAAGAGCAAGGTATTGACTAGGGGACGAACCCTCTAATATACGTATTAAAAATATAAGAATATAGAGGTTCGTTACGTAAGTTAATTCGTAAGTTACGTATATTTATTACTAATAAAAATGTTCGTTAATAAAATTAAACAGGTTTCGAGAATGCCATTTAACCAAATAAAAGTAAAATTAATATTCAATTTTTTTTAATTATTCATGTACGGTGAGCCAAAATCAGTAGAGGAGGGGGTACCAGTCGTGACATGACCACGTGGTTTATGGTTTTCTCAGTGAGAATGAAAAAACAGAATTTTTCTCACTTGAAAAAACAGGAATTTTGTCACATTTATGGATGTTTTCATGGATGGATATGTGTGTTGGTCGATTTATTTGATGTTTTTCTCGGATGTCAACATCAAATTATGGATGTTTTCATGGTTTTTGTCAGTGAGAATTTGAAAAACATGAATTTTCTCACATTTATGTATGTTTTCATGGATGGTTATGTGTGTGTTGTTCGATTTATTTGATGTTTTTCATGGATGTTTAATGTATTTGGTCAGTGAGAATTTGAAAAAAATGGACATTGACATATTTATGGATGTCAACAGCAATTCATATCTGTTATATGTTTTTATAACTGAGAATGAAAAAAAAGGAATTTGCCAAATGTCTATTGATACAAACAGGACCACGTGGTTTATGGTTTTGTCAGTGAGAATGAAAAAACAGGAATTTTATCACTTGTAAAAACATGAATTTTGTCACATTTATGGTTGTTTTAATGTATGGTTATGTGTGTTGTTCGATTTATTTTATGTTTTTCATGGTTGTCAACATCAAATTATGTATGTTTTATGGTTTTTTTCAGTTATAATTTTAAAAACATGAATTTTCTCACATTTATGTCTTTTTTCTTGGTTTTTGTCATTTATAATTTTAAAAACAGGAACTTTGTCACTGAGAAAACCATAAACCACGTGGTCCTGTCAGCATTTTTAATGCTGAAGGGGCACCATATATGGGCATGGAATCCCCTGGGAAATTGATTGCATAATCGATTGGGAATTTGGAACACCTGTGCTGTCGACCTCAATTCACCTATCGTGAATCAATAAGTCCCCTTAGAAACAACAAATTAATTTCCCCTTCTTGACAGATCAATCAATCAATGACATCATCTGTCAGACTTTAAAAATTTCCGCCTAGAAACATTTCTCCAGGAATAGATCCATATCATTAATGTCTTTGCCTCGGGAACAACTCTTTTGGTCGAACTCCAAAGGATATTAATAACCAAAGGCCATTGAAACAATTAGGCAAGAAACATCTTAGCGATGAATTTTTTTAGCTCGCGAGAAGTTTTACTATTAATTTGAAATGAGTTAGCACATAGATGCAAATAACAAATGAACACGCTTAATTTTCTTTTAGTTATTATTTGGGCGAAACCGTTTTAGACAGTTTATGGAACTATTTCGGCGAAACAGATAGAGACATTTTAAAAGAAGATTTTTGAAGAGATTTTGGAGGAGGTTTTGAGTGTGGTCGTTATAATACACAAGTTTCATTTGAACAGTGTTGTGAGGTCCTCTAACCCAACCCCAAAGGGTTCCGATCCTCCTACCCCAACCCCGAAGGAAGCCCCCGGTCCTCAAAGCCCCCCAAGCTCCCAAAGGGACACCGGCGCCCCCAAAAGCCCACCCAGACCCCCAAAGGCCATCCCCAGGCCCCAAATGTCCCCCAGGCCCCCAACTGGCCCCCCGGACCCCCAAAGGCCCTCCCTATGCCCCAAAGGTCCTCCACCGGTCCCCAAAGGCCCATCGAGCTCCCAAAGGGCCACCGGTGCCCCAAAGGCCATCCACCGGTCCCCTGGCGCCCCAAACGCCCACCCAGACCCCCAAATGCCATCTCCGGAACCCAAAGCCCATCCCAGTAGTGTTTGGTTGTGGTTTACCTTGTCACAGTTACATTTTCTTGATTTTTCAAAGTTCGTTCTGAATTTCTTTCGTTGAAATGCAAGAGTTGGAATATTTCAGTAGCGTTCGGTTGTGGTTTACCTTGTCATAGTTACATTTTCTTGATTTTTCAAAGTTCATTCTGAATTTCCTTTGTTGAAATGCAAGAGTTGGAATATTTCAGTAGTGTTGGGTTGTGGTTTACCTTGTCACAGTTACATTTTCTTGATTTTTCAAAGTTCATTTTGAATTTCTTTCGTTGAAATGCAAGAGTTGGAATATTTCAGTAGTGTTTGGTCGTGGTTTACCTTGTCACAGTTACATTTTCTTGATTTTTCAAAGTTCATTTTGAATTTCTTTTGTTGAAATGCAAGAGTTGGAATATTTCAGTAGCGTTCCGTTGTGGTTTACCTTTACAAAGTTACATTTTCTTGATTTTTCAACGCTCAATTTGAATTTCCTTTGTTGAAATGCAAGAGTTGGACTATTTCAGTAGTGTTTGGTTTTGGTTTACCTTGTCACAGTTACATTTTCTTGATTTTTCAAAACTCATTTTGAATTTCATTTGTTGAAATGCAATAGTTGGAATATTTCAGTAGTGTTTGGTTGTGTTTTACCTTGTCACAGTTACATTTTCTTGATTTTTCAAACTTAATTTTTAATTTCCTTACTTGAAATGCAATACTTGGAATATTTCAGTAGTGTTTGGTAGTGGTTTACCTTGTCAAAGTTACATTTTCTTGATTTTTCAAACTTCATTTTGAATTTCTTTTGTTGAAATGCAAGAGTTGGACTATTTCAGTTGCGTTCGGTTGTGGTTTACCTTTTCAAAGTTACATTTTCTTGATTTTTCAAACGTCATTGTGTATTTATTTTTTTGAAATGCAATAGTTGGACTTTTTCAGTAGCGTTAGATTGTGGTTTACCCTGTCACAGTTACATTTTCTTGATTTTTCAAAGTTCATTTGAATTTCTTTCATTTAAATGCAAGATTTGGCATATTTCAGTAGTGTTTTGTTGTGGTTTAACTTGTCAGAGTTAAATTTTCTTGATTTTTTCAAAGTTCATTTTGAATTTCTTTTGTTTAAAAGCAAGAGTTGGAATATTTCAGTAGTGTTTGGTTGTGGTTTACCTTGTCACAGTTAAATTTTCTTGATTTTTCAAAGTTCATTTTGAATTTCTTTCTTTGAAATGCAAGAGTTGGACTATTTCTGTAGTGTTTGATTATGGTTTACCTTGTCACAGTTACATTTTCAAGATTTTTCAAAGCTCATTTTGAATTTCTTTCGTTGAAATGCAAGAGTTGGACTATTTCAGTAGTGTTTGGTTATGGTTTAGCTTGTCACAGTTACATTTTCCTGATTTTTCAAAGCTCATTTTGATTTTCTTTCGTTGAAATGCAAGAGTTGGACTATTTCAATAGTGTTTGGTTGTGGTTTACCTTGTCACAGTTACATTTTCATGATTTTTCAAAGTTCATTTTGAATTTCTTTCGTTGAAATGCAAGAGTTGGTATATTTCAGTAGTGTTTGGTTATGGTTTACCTTGTCACAGTTAAATTTTCTTGATTTTTCAAAGCTCATTTCGAATTTATTTCATTGAAATGCAAGAGTTGGAATATTTCAGTAGTGTTTGGTTATGGTTTACCTTGTCACAGTTACATTTTCCTGATTTTTCAAAGTTCATTTAGAATTTCTTTCGTTGAAATGTAAGAGTTGGAATATTTCAGTGGTGTTTGGTTAGAAAAAATGCAAAATGTTCCTATATTACCTCTGCAATACAGCTAAAAATGAAGAATTCATACACATTTTCAACGAGCTAAGAGACATTCTTAATTATATTCGAGTCATGCAATCGTGTTCAAAGACTTCGTGTTAATGAATTGGATGTACGGAGCGCCCCAGCTCAATGGTAACCGAAAATCTTGAAAACTGGTGTTTAACTCCATGAAGGTAAAGCACGTTGACATTTCCTTTAAAGAATCATAAAGAATTAGGTTAGGTTCGGTTAAGTGGCCGGCCACTTAACCGAAACTAAACTAACCTAACCTGCTAACCCTAGTTAGGTTAGGTTACCTAACCTAACCGGGGATAGGCTAAGACCACTTAACCTCTCCTGGGATAGTTTAAGACCACTTCACGTAACCTACCCACATCTGGTGAGTTATCTACAGTCTCAGAAGCCGTCTGCCGGGTGGCACTGGTGTAGTTATCTGTACCTCATCCCATCAAAGCAACTTCGATTTCGATTAAGAACAACCAAGCCTCGCCCCGCCCCGACCAGCACACCGCGCTATCTTCCGCGTTCTTGTCAGGTTATTATTATAAACTAATAGTTACAATTTTATTTGGATTGGATGTGGTGTTTGTTGATTTCAATTGAGATTGTACAAGACACACAACTTTTAATCCTATTAATCGAATACACAACTATACAACAATTCGCTAGGTTTTTGTCTTGTAATGTTTTTTTAAACAGAAATTTTTTAAATTATTTTTATCTCTTTTTATAGCTAAATAAGTTCCGTTTTTTTTTTTTTTTTTTTTTTATATTTTATATATATATTTTTGGTTTGGGGGAGTTGGGGTGTGATGAATTAAATATAGAGGGTAAACAAAACAAAACTGTTATTACAAATAAATCGCATAATATGGCTTTTAAGTGTGTTTTACAATGAAAATATTTAAACTACGATGAAAATACGTACTAGCTACTAAAGTTCCGTTTTTTATATTTTCGGTATGCAGGTTTTACAACTACAAAAATTAAATACATTTAAAAGTAGGTACTATAAATATTTTTGTGGGGGGGGACGAGGTTATGTTAGACGACGCGGTAAAAGGGGAGTGGGGGGGAAGGGGGGGTGGGGGATTTCGAGAGCGATGGTAGAGGTGGGTGGCACCCCCACTCCTATAGACTTTTCTGTCTAGTCTTGTATATCAAAGTTAAAAACCATAGTTTTCATGCCCCCCTCGCGTCATTTAAGTTGTAATAGCACTGATTTTGGGGCATATTTCAAAATAACTTTTATCAATTTTTCTTCTTTTTTCTTTCTGATTCACAAGAAGTGTGAGATCATCGAGTTGATCAATCTTTGATAGTTTTACAGAAATTCTCACCCTCATTGACGATTTCCTATGTCCAAAGAAAATCGAACGTAGCAATTGATTAATCTGCTTTGAAGATGTCTCGTGTCTCGTTTGGCATAATTAGTCTATGCGATGTAAGAAGTATTGTTTTGAAAACATTCTCAGCGAGTGAAAATTTGCAATTCTAGTGAGTGTTAATTGATATATAGAAAGGTAATTATTGTTCTAAATCAACAGTTTGCACGATTTCGTAAATAAATAACCGTTAGGTAAGTATATTTAAGAGCTTTGAAAAGCTTTGAAAGTCAGTATATGTTGAAATAGAGGACAAGATAGAAAATGATGGAAGGTTCTTCAAATGTAAATCCGACAATGTTTGATGTGAGTCCAATAATATGTCATTTCAGTGTGTTTTCCAACGAAAATAATCAAAATATGATGAAAATTCATACAATATTGTCTCACAAACACTTTAAAATTTGGTAAATTTTCATATTTTGTCTAAATGTAATATTTTCATGAAATTGAAAAATCTTAGATAAGTTCAGGGATTGAACCTGTGGTACGATGAATCTTATGATGTGAGGTTAATTATGTTTTGATAACTGTTAGGGGGTATGTCACCCAGTGTACGATAATCAGACATATTTCTCAGGCGAGTAGCTTTTGATGGGTAAGACTAAACTATATATTTAAAATCAGCATAGAAATCTGATTCTTTAAAGGAAATGTCAACTTGCTTTACCTTCATGGAGCTAAAAACCTGTTTTCAAGAGTTTCGGTTACCATTGAGCCGGGACGCTCCTTACTTACAATTCGTTAACACGAACTCTTTGAACACGATCGCATGACTCGAATAGAAATTAAGAATGTCTCTTAGCTAGTTGAAAATGTGTATGAATTCTTCATTTTTAGCTGTATTGCAGAGGTAATAAAGGAACATTTTGCATTTTTTCTAACTTTATTTTCTCAGGCGCGTAACTTTTGATGGGTAGGAGTAAACTATATATTTAAAATCAGAATTGAAATCTGATTCTTTAAAGGAAATGTCAACTTGCTTTACCTTCATGGAGCTAAAAACATATTTTCAAGAGTTTCGGTTACCATTGAGCCGGGGCACTCCTTACTTACAATTCGTTAACACGAAGTCTTTGAACACGATCACATGACTCGAATAGAATTCAGAATGTCTCTTAGCTAGTTGACTGTGTGTATGAATTCTTCATTTTTAGCCGTATTGCAGATGTAATAAATGAACATTTGAATTTTTTCTAACTTTTGTGTGTTTTCACAACGGACTGACACATAGTTAAAACTATTAAACTAATATAGTTGAAAATGTGTATTACGTATTAATTTTTGAAAATTAGTTAATGGGTTATAACTATTACGTAGAATATATTCAACTCTGAACCTGATATATTTTATTTTGTGTATTAATTATTAAATATTATACTTTGTTTAGATGTAATATAGTTATATTTTGCATTTTTTCGAGAATTTGTGTTTTTTAGAAAAAGACTGGATAATATTTAAAAAAATTACACTTGGATAGTTGAAATTCTGTATGAATTCTTCATTTTTAGCCGTTTTTCAGAGGTAATAATGTACTATTTTGCATTTTTTCTAACTTTTGTGTGTTTTCGCAACAGAATGGCCCATATATGTAAACAATGGGCAAAGTTTATAACGTGAAGCCCGTCCCCCGAGAGCTGTGGGGGAATTAAGTCATCCTAATGGACATAGTTATCATAATTTCCGCACTTCTGAACAAAATGGAGATCTCAAAATTTTGATCAGGTGACTTGGAAAAAATGAGTGTGGGAGAGGGGCCTAGTTGCCCTACATTTTTGGGTCACTTAAAAAGGTACATCTGAGTCTTTAACGTAACTGTCAACTTGATTTACCTTCATGGATTTAAAAACCTGTTTTCAAGAGTGTCGGTTACCATTGAGCCGGGACACTCCTTACATACAATTAATTAACACTAAGTCTTTTAACACGATCGCATGATTCGAATAGAATTCAGAATGTTTCTTAGCTACTTGATAATGTGTATGAATTCTTCATTTTTAGCTGTATTGCAGAGGTAATAAAGGAACATTTTGCATTTTTTCTAAATTTGTGTGTTTTATCAATAGAATGGCTCATATTTAAAAAATTTAAAATTAGATAGTTGAAAATGTTTATGAATTCTTCATTTTTAGCTGTCTTTCAGAGGTAATAAAAGGAATATTTGTATTTTTTCTAACTTTGCTTGTTTTCGCAATAGAATGTCTCATATTTAAAACATTTACCCTTAGCTAGTTGAAAATGTGTATGAATTCTTAATTTTTAGTCGTATTGTAGAGGTAATATATGGATATTTTGTATTTTTTTCTAAATTTTGTGTGTTTTCGCAACAGAGTGGCTCATATTTAAAAAACTTAGCCTTAGATAGTTGAAAATGTGTATGAATTATTAATTTTTAGACGTTTTTCAGAGGTACTAAAGGAATATTTTGTATTTTTTATAACTTTGTGTGTTTTCCGCAACAGAATGGTCCATATATGTAAACAATGGGCAAAGTTTATAACTTGCAGCCCTTCCCCCGAGAGCTGTGGGGGAATTAAGTCATCCTAACGGACATAGTTATCATAATTTCAACCCTGCTGAACAAAATGGATATCTCAAAATTTTGATCAGGTGACTTTTGGAAAAAAAATGAGCGTGAGAGGGGGGCCTAGTTGCCCTCCATTTTTTTGGTCACTTAAAAAGGGGCCTTTGATTCTTTAACAGAAATGTCAACTTGCTTTACCTTCATGGAGTTAAACACCCGTTTTCAAGAGTTTCGGTTACCATTGAGCTGGGGCGCTCCTTACTTACAATTCGTTAACACGAACTCTTTGAACACGATTGCATGACTCGAATAGAATTCAGAATGTCTCTTAGCTAGTTGAAAATGCGTATGAATTCGTCATTTTTAGCTGTATTGCAGAGGTAATAAAGGAACATTTTGCATTTTTTCTAACCAAACACCACTGAAATATTCCAACTCTTACATTTCAACGAAAGAAATTCTAAATGAACTTTGAAAAATCAGGAAAATGTAACTGTGACAAGGTAAACCAAAACCAAACACTACTGAAATATTCCAACTCTTGCATTTCAAAGAAAGAAATTCTAAATTATCTTTGAAAAATCAAGAAAATGTAACTGTGACAAGGTAAACCACAACCAAACACTACTGAAATATTCCAACTCTTGAATTTCAATGAAAGAAATTCAAAATGAACTTTGAAAAATCATGAAAATGTAACTGTGACATGGTAAACCACAACCAACCACTACTGAAATATTCCAACTCTTGCATTTCAATTAAATAAATACGCAATGAACTTTGAAAAATAATGCGAATGTAACTTTGAGAAGGTAATCCACCAGCAAACACTACTGAAATATTCCAACTCTTGCTTTTCAACGAAAGAAATTCGAAATAATCTTTGAAAAATCATGAAAATGTAACTGTGACAAGGTAAACCATAAGCAAACACTACAGAAATAGTCCAACTCTTTCATTTCAACGAAAGAAATTCAAAATTAACTTTGAAAAATCCAGAAAATGTAACTGTGGCAATGTATACCACGAACAAACACTACTGAAATAGTCCAACTCTTGCATTTCAATGAAAGAAATTCAAAATGAACTTTGAAAAAATCAATAAATTGTAACATTTAAATTTTAAACACCAAACAAAATATAATTAAATATTAAACAAATGGAATTTAAAATAATGAAATAAAAATGAACTTTTAAAAATCAAGAAAATTTAAGTGTGACAATGTAAACCACAAACAACAACGTATTCTATAGTACATAAAGTTCTGGTAAAAAAAGTATATTAAAAATGAAGAGATAACAATAAATAACTAGGCAAAGAGAATATTTAAACAACATTAGACCGCAAATCTAATCTTCCAAATATATAATTTCTAATCCTTACATTAAAAATTTACATTGAAAAATCAGGAAAAAGTCAACGTGACACGGTCGTATACACCCAAACGCTACTGAAATAGTCCAACTATTGCATATCAACTAAAGAAATTCAAAATGAACTTTGAAAAATCAAGAAAATGTAACTGTGACAAGATAAACCACAACCAAACACTACTGAAATAGTCCAACTCTTGCATTTCAACAAAGGAAATTCAAAATGAGCTTTGAAAAATCAAGAAAATGTAACTGTGACAAGGTAAACCACAACCAAACACTACTGAAATATTCCAACTCTAGCATTTCAACAAATGAAATTCAAAATGAGCGTTGAAAAATCAAGAAAATGTAACTTTGTCAAGGTAAACCACAACTGAACGCTACTGAAATATTCCAACTCTTGCATTTCAACAAAAGAAATTCAAAATGAACTTTGAAAAATCAAGAAAATGTAACTGTGACAAGGTAAACCACGACCAAACACTACTGAAATATTCCAATTCTTGCATTTCAACGAAAGAAATTCAAAATGAACTTTGAAAAATCAAGAAAATGTAACTGTGACAAGGTAAACCACAACCAAACACTACTGAAATATTCCAACTCTTGCATTTCAACGAATGAAATTCATAATGAACTTTGAAAAATCAAGAAAATGTAACTGTGACAAGGTAAACCACAACCGAACACTACTGAAATAGTCCAACTCTTGCATTTCAACGAAAGAAATTCATAATGAACTTTGAAAAATCAAGAAAATGTAACTGTGACAAGGTAAACCACAACCAAACACTACTGGGATGGGCTTGGGGGTCCGTAGAGGGCAGTTGGGGGTCTGGGTGGGCCTTTGGGGCGCCGGGGGACCGGTGGATGGCCTTTGGGGCACCGGTGGCCCTTTGGGAGCTCGATGGGCCTTTGGGGACCGGAGGAGGACCTTTGGGGCATAGGGAGGGCCTTTGGGGGTCCGGGGGCCAGTTGGGGGCCTGGGGGACATTTGGGGCCTGGGGATGGCCTTTGGGGGTCTGGGTGGGCTTTTGGGGGCGCCGGTGTCCCTTTGGGAGCTTGGGGGGCTTTGAGGACCGGGGGCTTCCTTCGGGGTTGGGGTAGGAGGATCGGAACCCTTTGGGGTTGGGTTAGAGGACCTCACAACACTGTTCAAATGAAACTTGTGTATTATAACGACCACACTCAAAACCTCCTCCAAAATATCTTCAAAAATCTTCTTTTAAAATGTCTCTATCTGTTTCGCCGAAATAGTTCCATAACCTGTCTAAAACGGTTTCGCCCAAATAATCACTAAACGTAAATTCAGAGTGTTCCTTTGTTATTGGCATCTCTGTGCTAACGCATTTCAAATTAATAGGAAACCTTCTCGCGCGCTAAAACAATTCATCGCTAAGATGTTTCTTGCCTAATTGTTTCCATGGCCTTTGGTTATTAATATCCTTTGGAGTTCGACCAAAAGAGTTGTTCCCGAGGCAAAGACATTAATGATATGGATCTATTCCTGGAGAAATGTTTCTAGGCGGAAATTTTTAAAGTCTGACAGATGATGTCATTGATTGATTGATCTGTCAAGAAGGGGAAATTAATTTGTTGTTTCTAAGGGGAATTATTGATTCACAATAGGTGAATTGAGGTCGACAGCACAGGTGTTCCATCGATTATGCAATCAATTTCCCAGGGGATTCCATGCCCATATATGGTGCCCCTTCAGCATTAAAAATGCTGACAGGACCACGTGGTTTATGGTTTTCTCAGTGACAAAGTTCATGTTTTTCAAATTCTCACTGACAAAAACCATGAAAACAGACATAAATGTGAGAAAATTCATGTTTTTCAAATTCTCACTGACAAAAACCATAAAACATCCATAATTTGATTTTGAAAACCATGAAAAACATCAAATAAATCGAAAAACACACATAAACATCAATGAAAAAAACCATAAATGTTAAAAATTTAATTTTTTTTCAAGTTATAAAATTCATTTTTTTTCATTCTCACTTAGAAAACAATAAACCACGTGGTCCTGTTTGTATCAATAGACATTTGGCAAATTCCTGTTTTTCCATTCTCAGTGAGAAAACCATAAAACAGACATGAATTGCTGTTGACATCCATAAATGTGACAAAGTTCCTGTTTTTCAAATTATCACTGACAAAAACCATTAAACACCCATCAAAAACATCAAATAAATCGACCAATACACATAACCATCCAAGAAAACATACATAAATGTGAGAAAATTCATGTTTTTCAAATTCTCATTGACAAAAACCATAAAACATCCATAATTTGATGTTGACATCCGAGAAAAACATCAAATAAATCGACCAACACACATAACCATCCATGAAAACAACCATAAATGTGACAAAATTCATGGTTTTTCAAGTGAGAAAAATTCTGTTTTTTCATTCTCACTGAGAAAACCATAAACCACGTGGTCATGTCACGACTGGTACCCCCTCCTCTACTAAAATCAAAACCTGCATTAATTCAAAAACGTTCAAAAATTAAATAAAAAAAAGTTTTTTTAACTGAAAGTAAGGAACGACGTTAAAACTTAAAACGAACAGAAAATATTCCGTATATAAAAGGGACTGTCCCCTCCTCAACGCCTCGCTCTTTACGCTAAAGTTTGACTCTCTCGCAACTCCATTTTTTTAAACAATGAAAAACTTTAGTGTAAAGAGCGAGGCGTTGAGGAGGGGACAGCCCCTTCTATGTACGGAATAATTTATGTTCGTTTTAAGTTTTAACGTCGTTCCTTACTTTCAGTTAAAAAAAAAAATTTTTTTATTTAGTAGTGTAGAAATCCAATGCGCACCTGATGTTTCAAATTATTTACAAATTTAGAATCTATGAGGGAGTACCGGAGGGGGAGGGAGTTCAAGTTGATTTTGAATTTTTAATTAGGAGAGGGAGGTAAATCAACTGAAGCTATGTAGACCCATAGTTATATTTTTTTACAACAGATAGTTCTAGCACAAGATTCACAGAGTTCCCCAAAAGTGTACTGTGGAAACAACATGCGTACCTGATATGTGAACTTATTTATTATATTTTCGGAGTGGCTTAAGCGACGGAGTTAAAACTATGAAGGAGCATTGGAGCACCAAGTGGATTTATAGTTTGACTTAGGAGGGGGGAGGTCAAACGGCATTATGCGTATTCAGGCCACCGGAATTTCATGTCAGTTATATCTTAGGAACTGCTTGCAAGAAGGAGTTGAAACTTTCAGAAACTGTTGGAGAAAGAGGGGGTGGAGAAAAAAAGGAAATGAAAATTTTCAATTTCATGCTAAACGATTTTTTTTCTTATCGAATCCAAACAAATTAATAATTTTTTGTTGCACTGTGAGCTCCTATGTGACGCTCTGGCCATTAGAAAAGTTAAGACGGGTTTTCCCTACTCCTGTTTGTCGTAATTTCGGTTAGTTTCAAGGTTGACTTGATTACTCATTTTAATTTTTATTCATTTTGGGCGCCACTTATTCATTGATGATAATTTGTTTTTGTTTCAAGTTTGAATTATCACGTTTTTATTTCTGCTCGTCTTTGGGTTTTACTTTACTTTAACTCTTTACTTTTCTTTGGAATTTTTTGAACCTTTTTTCATTTAAAATTACTAAGGAATTAGGCATCCGCAATTTGTCGACTGAATTAATAATGGTCGTGCATAGTTTGCAAAATTAATATTATTTAAATATATTTAAACTAATAAAATAAATAAATCACTTATATATTTTAAAACATATTCTATAAAAAAATAAACCAAAAGTTCGACTGTAAAAAGAAGTTTGAATGTTTTCAAAGTTCTTTAAGAAAGACTACTTAAACACAAGGACCGTTGAATTTGAATAAATTTTTTTTTTAACTTTAGCATAAACAGCGAGGCATGAGGAAGGAGCAGCCACCCTCATATAACGAATAATGTCTGTCCATTTTAAGTTTTAATGTTGCTCCTTACTTTCAGTTGATTTTTTTTTATTTAATAGCGTAGTTGTCAAATATTCTTCGATCTGCAATTACTATCAATAATGACTGGTTTGTTTGCAACGTTGTAAAAAAAAAAAAAAAAAAAAAAAAAAAAAAAACATGTTCTATTTGTAACTCCAATCTTTTGATGATTTACAGCGCCAATAGGTAAATTTTCATAATCAATAAATTATATTGACATTTAAACTAAATCTGATTTGGATTCAGAATTTCGAATCAGAATTTGAATCGCCATGGTTTATTTATCTTATTAATTCTTTTGTTGAATAATGCAGCTTTAATCAAAAAGCTTACAGTGTGTAACCTCTAAATGAGATTAAAGTACCAATGATATCTGAATAAAAATAGTTTTTGCCCCCCAAGAAACATTTAAGGTCTATTCGTGAAAAGTATAATTTTTTTTAAGATTTTCCAATGTTGCAAGATTTTTGTTAAGGTTGTTTCAAAATTGTGAATCTATTAGGGGTAGTATCAGATTTGTGTCAGTGTTACCATGTTGAGCCGTGAAAACAAGTAAGCCAAACTAATTACTTGAATTCCTAAGTATTTACAGTACTATTATTGGATTATGGTGGTTTCACATTGTTTAAGGGCCAATTCACAGTGAGATTTTACTAATAACGAGATTTAGCTCATCATGTTTTTTTTATTTAGGCACTTTGCATTGAAGGAGTTGTGATAGATACCTCAAAAGGAGCTCATTCGATTGAAAATTGAAAGTTCTAGTGCCCATTTTAAGAATCATAATTGATAGGAGGGCAACCTAAGTATTTGCTAGTTGGAAACAGGCTAAAATTCAATCAACTTTTATTCCATATTTTGCAATAAGAACTCCCTTTTTTAATTACAACCATCTCGTTATAAGGAGCACAGGAAAGGCAATGGGAGACCACGGAATCAAATGGTGAGGAAAAAGTCTCCTGGACTTTGATTATGCTGATGAATTAAGCATCTAGATGACAGCGCGAGTAAAATGAATGAAGTTTTAGAGGTTCTGCGAGTCCAGGGTGCTAGACTAGGTTTGAACATTAATGTTAAGAAGACTAATTCACCAATGCTAGGAATAAGTGAAGATGAAAAGGTGACGTTGGGCAATGAAAAAACTGATCAGGTGGGCAGCTTTACTTACATTGGTAGTATTATTAGTAAAGACGGTGGGAGCAGTGAAGATTTTAAACGTAGAATAGCCAAGGCTCAGGGTGTTTTTTCACAGTTAAAAAAGTTAGGAAGAATGGGAAGATAAGTCTGCAAACCAAGATTAGAATATTGGAAGCTACAGTGATGACAGTGGTCAAATATGGTTCTGAAGCATGGGCGCTCCGAATAGCGGATGAAGATTTGCTAGATGTTTTCCAGAGAAATTGCTTACGGATTGTTCTGGGTACCCGGCTAACTGAAGGTATTTCAAACAGTAGGCAGTACGGAAAGTGTATAAATACCGCTTTCTAGGGCTATAATGAAAGAAAGGTTGAGATGACTAGGGCACGTTGTGCGGATGAAGGATGACAGATTGCCAAAGGTTGTTCTTTTTGGCCAACCATCTAGGGCTAAGCGAAAAGCAGGTCGTCTTCGTCTGGGGTGGGAGGACGTCATAAAGATTTAAAGGAAATGAGAACTTACTGGGAGTGTGTAAAGAGGGAGGCTTTGAATAAATTGGGATGGAGGAGGAGCGTCCGCAGCTGTGTTGGCCTCAGGTGGCTTAGTGCTGCGGTGAGTTGTTAGCATAAGTAGTAGTTATAAAAACGCGAAAGAAAACTGTATTCCAGTTCAAACTCTTCTTTGCCCCCTGGATCTTTTGGACGGTAATAAATAATTGATAAAGTATAGAGGGGGGGGGGGGTCAGTTCACGAAAAATTAGGTGGGGGTGTTTTTCAAATCTCAGGGGTTAATTCTGTTGTTTTATCGTTTTTCAATGAAAATACCAAAAAAGTATTTTTCAAAGTGTAAAGCAACAAAGAAGAGGCCTCTTCCCCTATTGACGCACTTGATAGAGAGTAAAAAATTGAAGACAAAGAATTTTAATCACTTTTCAAGGCAAAAAATTCTCAAAATCCATACTGTAATTTGATCTTTTGTTCTACAAAACCAAGTACGGCAAAACAATTTAGCGGTAAACAGATTACCAAATAAAAATGTTCAAGACCAGTTAAACGTTCAAAGTACAAATGACGCTCTGGTATTTGAAAGGGCTAAGGGGCGTTAGCCCTATTCCTGTTTGTGGTAGTTTCTATTCCTTTTAATTGTGATCTGATTATTCATTTTAATTTCTGTTTGTTTCGAGTAATTTCTGTTCGTTTTAAGTCTGGACTATTATTTGACTTTGTTTTTGCTTATCTTTGGTTTTAATATAGCTCTTCACTTTTCTTTAAAAAGCTTCTTCATTGGAACTTTTAAAAAGGTTAATTTAAAAAAAAGGTTGACAATATTTGAGAGATCGGGAAATCAGGCATGGCAAGCAAACAAGCAAGCAGCTGAATCTTTGAAAAGATATTGCTGTCACCAATATTTGAGGAGAATTTAAGTGATCAAACAGTTCGTGTTAACGAACTGTAAGTAAGGAGCGACCTGGCTCAATGGTAACCGAAACTCTAGAAAACGCGTTTTTGATACCAATAGATACATCAAAAGAATCAGATTTTAATGCTGATTTCAAATATATAACTTTCATCAAGTTTAGTGCTACCCATCCAGAAAATTTGGCTGATTTTCAAAAAAGGGGGAAACACCCCCTAAAAGTTATAGAACCTTGATGAAAATCACACCATCATATTCAGCGTATCAGAAAACCCTACTGTATAGGTTTCAAGCTCCTATCTACAAAAAAAAATGTGGAATTTTGCTTTTTTTGCCAGAAGAAAGGTCACGGATGCGTGTTTATTTGTTTGTTTGTTTTTTTTCCTGGGGTGATCGTATCGACCCAGTGGTCCTAGATATCGTGGGAGGGCTCATTGGAACTGAAATAAAAGTTCTGGTTCCCTTTTTAAGTGACCAAAAAAAATGGATTGAGGGCAACTAGGCCCCCTCCCACGCTTATTTTTTTCCCAAAGTCACCTGATCAAAATTTTGAGATAGCCATTTTGTTCAACATGGTCGAAAATATGATAAATATGTCTTTTATGATGACTTAATTCCCCGAAGGCCCCAGGGGGAGGGCTAAAAGTTATGAACTTTACCCAATGTTAACATATAGTATTGGTTATTGGGAAGTATACAGAAGTTTTCAGGAGGTTTTTTTTTCTGGTAGTGGGAGAGAAGGGTGGGGTGGGGGTTATGTTGGAGGATCTCTCCATGAAGTAATTTTTCCTGGGGGTAGGGAATTTGCCATTTAGGGGGCGTCGGACTTGACTGAATTTTGTATTGTTGTTGAGTAATTATACAGACATTTCCGGAAGGATTTTTTCGGGCGGGGGGAGGGGGAGAGTGGCTGGGAGTCCTCTGGAGAATCTTTACGGGGCGGATGTTTGTTTGGGATCCAGACTAGGTCTAGGACGGAGGTGCCTGAGTTCCACGCATTATTTAAAAAACGATCAGAAATTAAATAAAAAAAAACAAGTTTTTTCAACTGAAAGTAATAAGGAACATTAGAACTTAAAACGAACAGAAATTATAACATATGTGAGGGGGTTCTCCCCCAAGTCAATACCTCGCTCTTTACGCTACATTTTTTTTTAGTGCTTTCAAAAGAGCTATCTTTTATAATTTAACGGCATTTGTTATTCTAGGGTTTTTGAATAATTTTTTTTTTTAACTTTTAACGTAAAGAGCGTGGTATTGACTACGGGGACAACACACTAATATACGTAATAACATATACGTAATAAAAAAAAAACAATAAAAAAACAAGCGATACGGCTCAATAGTAATCGAAACTTAGTGAAAGAATTTTAATGAAAATCACACCGTCAGATTCAGCGTATCAGAAAACCCTATTACATAGGTTTCAAGCTCATATCTGCAAAAATCTGCAACTTTGTATTTTTTGCCAGAAGAAAAATATACGAATATAGAAGTTAGTTATGTAAATTAATTTGTAAAGACATCCATTTATCAAAAGAAAAGCAAATTTTTTATGCAAATTTATTTAACTTATTCAATGACGGTTAGCCAAAATAAAAGCTGCATTAACTAAAAAACGATCAGAAATTAAATAAAAAAAAACAAGTTTTTTACACTGAAAGTAAGGAGCGAAATTAAAACTTAAAACGAACAGAAATTATTCCGTATATGAAAGGGGCTGTCCCCTCCTCAACACCTCGCTCTTTACGCTAAAGTTTGACTCTGTCTCACAACTTTATTTTTTTAATAGCGTAAAGAGCGAGGCGTTGAGGAGGGTAAGCCCCTTTCATACACGGAATAATTTCTGTTCGTTTTAAGTTTTAATGTCGCTCCTTACTTTAAACTTGTTTTTTTTTATTTAATTTTAAACAGGGATGCTCTAAGCTGGGCTATTAAAAAGACAGGCTGACGGCTTGCTTCTCAGAAAACTGAGAAAATACACGAGAAATGTGAGAAAAAAGGCGCTTATTCAGGCCCAGTGCGAGGGTGTATGAGTGTTAATGTCCAGTTTTATACACGTACAGATGATTTTTTCGATGGGGGAGGAATTAAAAAAAACATTTTATTTGATGACTTATGTAAGAAGTGGCATGAAATTCAGTAAAGTTTAGGATTTGAGAGGGGTTCTTAACCGCACCTTACGTACATGGCTGGTGTCTAGGTTAATCTAACTATGTTGATAATATAATTATTTATTAACTGTTGTTTTTAGTTTGTTTGCTGCCAAGCCCTGGTGCATATATTTCATGTCATATACTTTTTGTTGAAATTCCATTCCAAATAAATCTAACACGAGAGCTTAAAAAGAGAAATTGAAAAGAAGGGACTATGTCAAACTCATATCGAGAGTAAAATTTGAAAGAAAATGACGGAAATGACATGGCACAAAGAAAGTGAAAGGCATAAAGGAAAGAAATCAGTGGAATTTTAGGTTCTCGTGCAGAGCTTGCTGAGTGACTTGTCACTTTTTTTAAAACAAGGATACAAATGGGACACAAGCTTTTTCTGGGCGAAATTAGGTAGCTGGGACAGACAGAATTCAATGTCATAAGATTTTATAACCGTGTCTTTATTATCTGAAAATGCCATCAGCCCATGAGAGAAAATATATTTTCATAATGTAAACAAAGAATATCCGTATTTAGACGCAGGAAATAGTTTGAAAATTCATATGAAAGGACCTCTAACACGCTAAATTAGAGTTAATTTAAATTTTAAAATCGGCTGGTCAAGTCGGATGTTTCGTTTCCGTCCGGAAATGAAATATGTTTAGCCCTAAAAGTGAGCGTTTGTAACGCGGTACAATCGTACCATTCTTGATACAGTTTAGAAGTCCTGAAACAACGTGGTACATTTGTAAATTTTTTGGTACAATACAAATTTTCGGGTACATTTTCACTTTACTTGTTCCTTTCTGATTCGGATATCTTGTCCAAGTTATATTTTATCCACCAGTTTCTTCTGGTTACCGCAAATTTTTAAAATGTCGATCAGTTGGTATAAAAGTTTTGGTCTGAAAACTAGCACAATTTATTTCAAAGCCTTAGTAACGCTGCACCAGATAATATGGAAAACATAAAACGACAAAAATCTTAAGAAAGAGAAAACGAGGATTATAACAGCCAGTGAAAAACAGAAGAAGACTATGCAAATGTTTTGGTCATGACTTTCGCTCGACTGTCTTCGGTGCCGAATAAAATAATAAGAAATACAGATAAGAGTCCACAGAACAATATAAAAAAGCACACTTTAAAATCAACACTAAACTTTTTACATTAAACAAATTTTAGAGTTTGTTTTAAGGTTTTAAGCTCCCTGCGCTAAAAAAGCGCAGGGAGCTTGCGAAAACTCAAACTGTCTGTGGTCTGTTATGAATTAATACTTATGTGGTTTAAAGTCACTTTGTCCGCCATCAAAACATTTTCCTCGCAAAATAGCTTGAGTCAATTCAACAGTTCAGACGAGTCCTATGCGGCTTGGTGGCCAAGCATATACGGGGTTTACGGGATGGAGTTTCTGGGGCAGAGCCCCTTCCAAAGTCTCAAGATATAAGTATTTTGGGGGGTAAACCTCAAGAGTTACGCGACTTTCCCCCGCTTCTTGGTCTATTTCGTATTTTTCTGCGTTTCCAAAATTTGATTACCCGAAATAAATTCTGGCTTATTTGCTTTAAGTAAGGTTTGCAAAATCATCAGATGTATTCTTTTTTTCCTTTTTTGAAACATAGCATTTACTTTAATGTTCCACAAAATGCAAACTGCAATCTTGGGGGCGGGGCAATTCAAAATGCACTACATGACACTTTTAAGCAAGGTGGTACGTACGTATGCTCGATATTTTTTCGATTGAGGTGAGGAGTCAATAAAAAACATTTTATTTGATAATTTAAATAAGAAATGGCGTGCAATTCTAGAAAATTTAGGATTTGAGGTGGGACGGAGCCCTACACACATGGCTAGTGTGTGGGTTAATCTAACTATGTTATTTATTATAAAGGAGTTATTTATTTATTAATTGTTGTTTCTATTTTGTTTGTTGCCATGGTCTATTAGAGTTGTTAGCATAAATTTCATATCATATGCCTTTTTTTAATTCCTTTCCATATAAACCCATCACGAGAGCTTAAAAAGAAATTAAGAAGAAGGGACTAAATCAAACTTATCTGGAGAATAAGATTTAAAAGACGGAAATGACATGACACAAAGAAAGTGAAAGGCATAAAGGAGAGAAATCAGTAGAATTTTTGGGTTTTCCTGCATAACGTAATGAGTGACTTGTCACTTTTTTTTAATACAAGGATACAAATGGGACACATCCATTTCCTATCACCCTTAATTCGAGTTTCCAAATAGGACGAGCCATATGCGACTTGGTGATCAGGCGTATACGTTGAAGTGGAGTTTTGGGAGGGAGCCCCTTCCAAAATCTTAAGGTATTTCATCACCAAACTTATTCCTTTTTTCGTCCTTGTTTAAAACACGGTATTTACCATAATTTTCCGCAAAACACATAAATTCAAACCATAATTCATTTGAGTCAATTCAAAAGGCGCTACCCGGCACTTTAGTGAAAAGGGGAAAGTACCTCACCCTGTGCAAGAAAGTACACTCGACTGATTGGTCGAATCCAAGTTAGCATACCCTATTTGAGTCCTAAAAAATTTAGTAGGCTTAGTCTATATTTTTTCTAAAATATGTCAGGAGTCCTTTTCTAAAATGCAGAAATAATTTGAACTTCAAGCTTTTGACATCAGAATCGTGTCCTTCATAATTTCAAGGTTAGATAAAACCTCCCTAGTAAAAAAATACTGTTCGTCAATAGCAATCAAAACAATTGTACTTACAAAATCCTAATAATTGGATTTAACCATTGATTTTATCATATCTCTGCGACAAGTGGGATCAACCATTCATTACAGAGGCTGAATCGTTAAAGAGGGCGATTATTCAGTATATTATTTTGCTGAATCGTTTATAATTTTTTTTTTTTACTTTTCGGAGGAAATTATGCAGACAGCAGGCAAAATAAAACCAAGAAGGGTCCCACGACTAATTTTTACAAGTAAAAATTATTTAACTAAGTATTTAACTATTGAACTAACTTCATCAACTAAATCTAAAAAACGACTTTTCTATGACATTATTTTTAAATCAAGACCGCTTAATGCTAAGGCTTAAGACTTATGGGTCGCTAGTCAACTTCTTCTATATTTTCTTTTTTTATATATAAAAGGCTGGGTCTGTCGGATTTCCTTGTCAAGGAATCACGCGACGGGTTTTCTAAGATGACGCCCGATAGGAGACTATTTCAAACGGAAATTCAGTGTCTGACAATGCTGCTTTTCACACAATTAGTTGAGAATTGCCAGGGGCATTGCATTGAAAGAATTTTCATTAAATTTTAATAAAAAAGTTACAACATACATTATGGTTATGAAAATATTAGTTTACATTATTATAATCAACATTATATGAGACAATATTATTTTTTTTAACAAGTTTTACCGGTATTTAGTCGAACAGATGCCAAATTTCGGGGTAAAAACATGTATTGAAATTTGGAGTACAAACGTATCCAGACTACAATCTCTTCTCCCGTAAATAGGCAGCAGCTTAACTAATGCAGCTTAATAAATATTTATTTTCAATTGATGATTCAGATTGCAGATATTCCAGAAAACAAAAGCACTAGACATCGGTAAATCATTACGACCAAATTTCATGATACCTTTTATTAAAGAAACTTAAAGCAATTAAAGAAAATTAAAGCAAACGCTTCTCCGAAAGTGATCCAAAGACTTTGGAGATAGTATTTCAAAATTTTTGAGACTGCATTTCAATCGAAATTAAACAGAGAGGAACAGACATCGTATTAGCCCCCAATCCTCCTTCTGGGAGAATTACAAACAAATAAAAAGATATTTTTCTCAGCATTTAGAAACAGCATGGCACTTCTCTGATGACACATGTCAAGATCAGACGGTTGGTTGGCCTCGTTTGATATCAAAGACAGAAATGGTGTTCTTCATCGAATCACTTCAAAACAGTAAATGAAATATTTCGCTATATGATGATAAATAAAGCAATTAAATATTTCGCTATATGATGATAATTAAAGCAATTAAAGAAAATTAAAGCAAACGCTTCTCCGAAAGTGATCCAAAGACTCTGGAGATAGTATTTCAAAATTTTTGAGACTGCATTTCAATCGAAATTAAACAGAGAGGAACAGACATCGTATGTTCCTATTCAAACTGTTATTTATCATGTATTATGCTAGTGCTACCGGCTGCGTCTTCTACGGTGTTTTCAATTAAAATCTCGCTACAATAAATAAACTCGATACAAAATGAAGTAGCTAAACTAACATTAAAGTCAGAGAAGCTGGATCATCACCCATGTGAGGAATAACGTGAGGAATTGAGGAAGGAAATGAGGGAATGAGGAAATAACGTGAGGAAATGAGGAAGTGACGAATAACGCTCAACAATGCATCTCAGAGCTCTTACAGAAGAGGCATCGGATTAAATTTGACTCTAAGTAAACTTAGAGTCAAAAGATGACCTACTCTTTCATTTTCACAGTTCCTTATTTTTAATGGCTTTCAAAATATTGAGATGAGTCAAGCAGTTCATAGGAACGAGCAGGAAATATGGAGGAAGCTTTGTGAACCAAAACCAGACCTCGAAAGGAGCAGAAGTTCGCAGTACACACTCTTACATCAAAAGAAATTGATTTTTATGCCGATTCTAAAAATGCAACGCTCACTAATTAAAGTACAGCTTGACAAAGTTACTAGAATAAGATAAATTACAAAAATATGAAAAAGGGGGAAACACCATCAAAGGGGTATAATCTTGACAAAAATTATATAATCAATTCAAACATCTCCAACACCATAGAGCGGATTTCACGACCCTATCTACAAAAAACGCAAAATATAATATTTTCCTGAAAAACATGGTCACAAATCTGTGTTTTTGATTTGTTTATTTTACTATTATTATTTTTTACTGGTATAGATATAATTGTATCGAGTCAGCGGTCGATCGTAGAATATTGCGAGCATGCTAACTTGGGAGGAAAATGTACTCCTAAAGCCTTTTTTCAGCAGACAACATACAATCTCCTTCTGTTTTATTTTTAGATATTGACTTAACTTGACTTAGGTCTGACGTTTGTGGGTGTATTGGGGCTTGTTCTCTTCTAAGCAGACGATGAATTTGGTGACGGTAAATCAATCTGTTTGGTACTACACGTAGTATCTGGGGGAGGTTATGGGCCAGGAAATTGTCAGTCGATCTCTTACAAGGTTGTCCTCGGGGGCGAGTGCTGTGAAAGTGTATCCGTCCTTTGAAGATGATGTTTGGTAGCTGACTGGCTGATATTTGCTGAACATGGCCAAGGCAGTGGAGTTGTTGACTTTTGATCCGGTCAATGATGGCTCAGGGGCAACAGAGCAGTTTTTGGAGGTCTGAGACTCAGTCAACGTAGGTAATCCCCACAATGTGTCTAAGGCATTTAGTTTCAAATGAGGAAATTCTTCACTCTTCATCAGCCTTTATCATGTTTGTCTTGAGTATAAAGTAATGGGGATTATGAGGGAGATGAAGAACCACATCTTTAGAGGAGTTGACAGACACGACGCTCACTTTTCCAAATTGGCAAAAGTTTCTTGAAGCTGCCACTTGCCAGGTCAAGTCTTCGTATTAGTTTTGAACTGTTGTTGTCACAAGTTATGAGGCTCCCTAAGTAGACAAAGGACTTAACATTTTCTGCTGGTTTTCCTTTTATTGTCAGCTGCACAGCTCTTGTAGCAGGGTCACGATACACCCCTCATAACTTTGGTTTTGGCTGTGTTGACTACAATCCGAAAAGCCTTGGTTGCTGTCACTAGTTCAAGTCGTCAGTTTAGACTACAAGTTCTTGACTTTCGAGTTTCCCGATATTTGCCACAGGACTTCAAACGCCTTACGTGGCCATATCTTGAAGGGTAGGCAGAACTGAAAAAAAAAAAAAAAAAAAAAACTGTTCGTCAATGTCCAACTATAAACCCAAAACGCACTTTCAGTATTTTCATTAAAATTAATATTAATAATTAAAGTTTAAATTAATCATTTAATAATTGCAGAATAGTCGAAAGTTTTGAAAAACACTTAAATCATAACATAAATATACTAGTTGAATTTATAGAGAAAATTTGAAAGGGATCATTAAAATTTTTTTTTATGTAATAGTAAGTTTGACAATTACCTGATAAAAAAAAAGAATTTAAGTCATAATCAAATCAATGGGTCACCCACTTTCTGCCACCTGGTATACATTAAGAGAGCCACTAGTTTTGCCACGAGACATACTTCTGCGATGCCACCCCTCTCCGCACTACACCAAAACCGTTTCTAACCACGCGATGCATACTTCCACCACACAAGACACGTGCTACCTGCTGTAGGCTACACAGTTTTTGAAAGTTTGTGACTCCTCGAATCAAGTATTTAAAGTGAGTGGGAAATCTTGCTGCTAAAAAATTAAGCCTTGGAGTTTGGTCGTGAAATCGTCTTGGCTTCAGTCATAATCAGTTTCATGAGTTGCAACTCAAAGCGGGTCTCTAACAGTGTTTCCACTTATCTTTTGAAAGAATCTGTAGAATCTTGACAATTTTCGGGAGAAAATCGAGAGATGGCTATTAGGATTCGGGAGAAAATCGGGAGATGGATCTCAGGATTTGGTAAATTTTCAGTTTGTCCCAAGGAACAGTGTTACCAACTTGAACTCTTTTCATTTGAAATATACCCTTTTATGCCTCAGAGGTGATACATAAGATTTGGCAGCCGTGCGCTTACAAATTTTTGACTTGCACTCTTTTTTTAGCAAAAATCATTCTTTTTTGCCTTGATTTGCACTCTTTTTGGACGTCAGTAGTTGGCAACCCTGGCGGGTGCCAAATTAAAAATAAGAAATGTTGATGGAAAGTCAGCAAAAACAAGCTAAAAATATATAGCACATAAAGATGGCGTGCCTTTCTTTTGAAGTGTGTAGTTGTTTTTGGGAATCAATAGTTAGTTTATACATTAATTTTGCAGACAACAAATGTTGCCAAAATCTAACTAATTTGTATTGTTGTTTTCACGATTCAATAAGGCAACACTGAAGAAAACGTGGAACTGCCCTAAAATCTCCCTAATTTTGAAGGAACGAAAGAAAAATCTTAGAAAATCGTGGTTTCCAGGTATGAAAAACTTAAGAAGGGTACAGGGGTGTACAAAATATTGCAATTTTCTACCTAGATTTCTACCTAGATTTTCAGCTCCCTCTTAGATTTTTAAAATGCATGTTTTAGTATTTTCAGTCAAAAACTGAAAAAAAATTGCTCCTCCCCTAGATTTTGAAAGGAAAACACATTTCTCCTCCCCTGCATTTCTGTGAATCGACACCAATGAGTAATACAGTACCAATACAATCCATTGTGACGGGTAACAAATCAATGGGTCTGGGTATTGGAAGCAAAGAACTACACACAACACAACCCTGAATCTCTCTTGCGATTATATGTTTGGGTTGTAACTAACAATGTATTTTTTGAAACAATAAATCTGTTTTGACGTTAAATATTCAATTCAACGGAAAAAAAAGAAATAATTACAAAAGATCACATGAGTCTCTGTCCCACCTTGCGTTCGGTCCGAATTAAGCCCTCTGGAGGCATCTTCAAAAGTATGGAATGCACTTCCAGCTATGGAACGGTGCTGTCACTCCTTTTGCTTCTTCAAACGTCTGGTGGTATCTTTTAAGGACTTATTTTAATCTATAAATTGTTGCAGTTAAATTATATTTATTTATTTAATTATTTTTCCTTCTTATAATTTGGATACATTTTTCATTATGACTCCTTTTTTACACAAATATTGATTATTTTTAATTTGGTTCATTTTCAGCCAATTATAAAGGGGAGGCGTTACATATGCATGCACATATTTATATACGTAATTGTATGTGTGAAATATTTTGCCAGGTATGTGGAGTCTTATCGTCATATCGCCTGATTTGAGATTTATGTTTGTTATATTTAAATGAAGTCTCTTTTTTTCTCTCTCCGTCATTTTTTATTTACTGTTTAAGAGTAAAATAACTTAAATTGTATGTGTTTAAATGCTCAATAGTTTAATGTTCAAATAATGTTATGTGGTTTTATGGGATTACTTATTTTACTCATTGAATTATTTGTGTTTTTGTTTGAAATTATATATATTATCTTATATTATATAGGAACACTTTTCGATTTGTATAAAATCGAGTAAATCTTTTCTAACGTTTTGAAAACATACCCCTTTTGATTTTTTAAGAACCTATAAAGTGGATAAAATATCATTAAAACGTGAAAGAAAAATATTTCTATTGTAAGTCAAATAAACCGTAATAAGCTTGTAATGTATTTACTACTACTACTAACAACTCATCGCAGCACCAAGCCGCCTGAGGCCAACACAGCTACGCACGCTCCTCTTATAAGATAAGAGTTACACATATTTATAAGTAGTAGGCTAAATATGTCACTGAGTTATATATTTCTGTATATAACTTATATAGGCCCTGTCAGTGAGTTATGTATATTTATAAGTAGTAGGTTAAATATGTCACTGAGTTATATATTTCTGTATATAACTTTATGCCTAGTCAGTGAGTTACACATATTTATAAGTAGTAGGCTAAATATGTCACTCATTTATATATTTATTTTTATAACTTATATATGCCTAGTCATCTAGTTACACATATTTATAAGTAGTAGGCTAAATATGTCACTCAGTTATATATTTCTGTATATAACTTAGATAGGCCTAGTCAGTGAGTTACACATATTTATAAGTAGTAGACTCAATATGTCACTGAGTTATATATTTCTGTATATAACTTATATAGGCCTAGTCAGTGAGTTACACATATTTTAAGTAGTAGGCTAAATATGTCACTGAGTTATATATTTCTGCACGCACTAAAAATGACGCTTGGCCCCTTTTAGGGTTCAGATCCTAGCGATATCTTCCGCTTTCGATTAGCCTACCCAAACAGTGAATTTTTGGGCGTTGTTCAGGGAGAAACGGAAATAGGTGATTAAGGTTAAAAGCGAAGGCTAGAAAGCTCTAAAAGCACTTAAATTTTAATTAAAAAAAATAAGTTTTTTTCAGCTGAAAGTAAGGAACAACATTAAAACTTCAAAGGAGCAGAAATCATTCCGTATCTGAGGGGGGCTGCTCGTTCCTCAACCCTTGCTCTTTACGCTTAAACTTTAAAGGTTTTTGTGAATACTTCTCATTCCAATTCAATGGCCCTGGTGTTTGAGCAGTCTTTCTTAATGAATTATGTCAAAAAGGTAAAATGTAGCGTAAAGAGTGAGGGTTAAGGAACGGGCAGCCCCCCCACCAATTTCTGTTCGTTTTAAGTTTAATTCTGCTCCTTGCTTTCAGCTGGAAAAAGTCGTTTTGAATTTCTACCGTTTTTCAAATCATGCCAGGATTTGGAAAATTCAAATTACGCCTTGGAAAATTCCCCTGGGAAACAATTCTCCCATGGAAAATTCCCCTTTTTCTAAAACTACGCAAATTTCCTCATGCTCGTAGCTTTTGGCGAGTAACGTTAAACTTAATAAGTTTTGCAAATTTGGAATCTTGATAAAATGTCTCTTCTTTTGATGTATCTTTTGTTATCAAAATCCTGTTTTTTTATTACTATTTGGCTGATGGACTCCTTACTTACAGTTCGCTACCCCAAACTGTTTGATAGGTTCACCCTTTATATTGTCATTTTCAATTAATTAAATTTTAATTCTAATTAGGATTTCTACGACCTTTATTTCTATGATATTTCCCTGTCCTCCTCCGTCCCAATTGATCCCCCTCTATTATACTGCCACTTACGACCTTTAAGCATAGTAGTGACATTATGCCTTTGAAAAACACAAAATTCTTTACTTACTCTCTTCCGTTCTTTTTGTTTAAAAGCTTTAAGTAATTCCATTCTGCCAAACTCGTTACAACTGCCTTCCATAAAACTATGTCGTCCTCCTCATCTAAATACTCATGGTCAGTGTCAAGAATTTTGTTCAAATCTTCTACTTCCATCGTTTTTTCATTATGCTGTTCCAGAGATTTTTCGACATTTTCATGATCATTGTCAAGGGTGTTGTCACCATGACGAAACTGACTGATATTTTGGATTTGAGAATTTTGAAATGATTCTTGAAAAAAGATGCAAAATCCAGGCGAGAGAAGACCAAATACTGAAAAAAAAAAATCAGCTCTACATTAAGCCAGAAATTTCAAACAACTTTGCAGATCAAGAGAACTAGAAATAATAAAGCTATTGGCAAAGTTGTTCGTATAATAAGTTGATGGTCGGTCACACAAGAGCGGAAGAAACAATAACTGGAGAGAAAATTCAGAATGCTATCGAAAAGTCAAGATAAATTACACCAGCACGCCTTTTTTTTAAAGATATATACATAATTGTACCCACAAATGGCGAGGTGGGGCTTTGCTCCTCAGACTGGCCAGAAGGGCTCCCTACCCTGGAAAATTGGAAAATAATGGGTTAGAATTTCCTGAAAATGAAATTCCTCTGATTTTCCTTCCTAGAATTTGTCCGTGTGCACTGGATCTATGTACATAATCCTTGCTTAGTAAGTTTCCATGGAAGATTGTTTTTCGATGTACCAAAGAAGCTAGGACCTGGGTAACCAACATCGAAAAATCCTCATTTCACTAAGTGCTCATTGCTTTCGATTCAGACGACTAAGGACCCCCCGACCAAAGGATGTGTCCAGTTTTAGCAGCTGAAGTTTCCGACAATCGACTTTCTTTCGTCAAATAAGTTAGCAATGAACAAAGAAAATTCTTGAGAAACAAACATCGAAAATATAAAAATATTAATCTAGCAACTGAAAAATTGAGGTCTACTAGGCAGTGTTGCCATATGTTTGGTTTAAAGTTGCGCCACCGTAAAAGTTAAAATGCGCCGAAAGTTCAATTTTTCTAATGGAAATGCGCCGAGTGAACGACCACCCCCCCCCCCCCAAAAAAAACAAATATTCCCAAATTGAAAAAGTTAATACGCAAACGCCTTGAAAAACCGCTAAAATGGCGCAAATGCGCCCAATCTGGCCACTCTGCTACTATGTGCAGAATAGAGCATTGTTTCGACGACGCTGACGTTTCTGCGATCAAAACTGTTGTTGCCTGATCAACTGCTAATTCTGCCATTCTTATCAATACCTATTTGCAATTTATCATTGTATTTATCAACACCTTCCTTTCCTGTTATACAACCAAATTCCTAAATTTCACGACAGGTATTTTGAAACAGGCAGAATTTCCAAGAACCCAAGTTTAAACAACGTCAAATTATTTAGGGAAAATGTCATTTTCCCCAAAAAATGTCGTCCATGTCATGTTTGACAAAGAGCAACCTCATAATCTTTCAAAACACCATCGCTTAGCAGAATCAATATTTTTGACTAAATTATGGACACCACCAGAAATTGGGAAGAGCCAGAATTTTTCACAATTTGAACACAGTTTTATAATAAAGGAATGGCGGAGTATGGATACAAATAATTCTTTAATCTCATGAATACTAATTTTTAAGCAGTCACAATTTTGACGATGAATGATTGTAGAGACAAGGCTGTAGCTCTAATGAGACAAACTGGAGACAACCGATATTTATGACACCACCGGGTTGATGCTATGGAAACACAATTTTCCATTTTAAAGATACTTTTAAAATAGTTTATCTGTATATATTCTTCAAGCGGAATTACCTTATTGCCTCCTTGTAGGTTAAACTCAGAAAGTCAACGACTCAAACTAAGAAAAAGTTAGATGTTGTAATAAATTAACGGAACTTTTTGGTTAATTAATTACCACTATTCTTTTCTGTTTAATTACTACTAGTAAAAACTATTCCCTTCTTATTTTACTGAATACTTTGCTTTTTCTAATATTCTTGAAATTGTCTTAAAGTCTACCGATACCCAGCACTCGAAGACTTCTCTCATCGCTTAACTGAACACGCACTAGACGGCCGATTAGCAGTCGCTTTCGTCCCAACTACATACTTATGTTGTTGTGCTCGCACACGAATGTGCCCCCTAGGCGACAGGGCACCCAAGAAGGTAAATCGTTTTGATCAAAAGCTTCCATCAATCAATTGATTAAAGCATTATTGACCGTCTAGGAGCCTGTTTGAAGCGTAAGTCAAGCGTTGATGGTGTTTGATAGAAATTTTGACTGACTCAATCGGTTCCTAGACGGTCAATCACGCTTTAATCAATTGATTGACGGAAGCTTTTGATCAAAATGATTGACCGTCTAGGGTGTCCTTAAACACCAATCAACTTTGCATTCGATTATGCTTGCATGGAGTATGTTTGAAAAATTAAGATGTGATTTACATCTAAATACTACCCAATATCTTTGGTGTTGTTCAAAACGCAAGTGCCGGGAAATAATTAAACGTTAATATTTGAGTTTTGTTTATATTTAATCTTTTAATTAGACAAACTGTTTCCAGATCTAGGACGTTAGTGGTAGCAAGTTAACTCAATTACAAGTCAAAATGGAGTGTTAGTCAGTAAACGGAAAAGTTACGGTATAACAAATATTAGTAAAATTTCTCCAGTTATTATAGCCAAGTGTCAAGGTCGTATCCAGGGGGGACTTCAGGGTTTAATCCCCCTAGCCCAAAAATTGTCCAACTCGTAAAAACGTAGCAAAACTGCATATAAGCAAATTTTGATGCGTTTCTTTTTGTATCCCCTCTCAGGAAAAAAAATCCCCTCCACCCCGAACGAAAATCATGAATACGCCCTTGCTATATGTACATGGTAAGTTTTCAAAGTCTTTTAACTTTGAAAGTACTTGTCAACACTAAAAACTAAATACATTACTTTTGTTTTTAATTTTCTATTGATTGATACAAAAACATTTTAGGTGAGAAATATAGCCTCTAATTGGGTTATTAATTACTAAGAAACTTTAGTTTCGGATCTAGCCTTGGGGTGTTTCCCTTGTCACAATATGCATTTTTTTTTTTTTTTTTTTTTTTTTTTTTTTTTTTTTTTATATACATGAAATGAGTTCTAGGTCACTGAATGATAAAAAATTAGCTTTTTACTTTAAAAATAAAAATTTACGTTCCATAATGGAATAACGATTAATTATTTCTTATGCAAGCCCAAACTTCAATAGGTATAATTACACAGGGTAACAGCAAAAAAATCGCCAGGGGTTTCTCATCTGATTTAGCCTAATTTTGGTGTTCTGAATCTGAATATCACATTCATTTTTCTCTATCAGGTCAACTTTTTGAGATACAGCCATAGACCAATCTAACGAGCTATACATATGCTAATATCAGGGGTTTTTATTTCAATCATATTTTTCTTGTAGAATATATCGAATTACAACACTATTCTTTTTCTCTAAAGTATCTGCATACGTGTATACGTAACTGCAAAGCTATCTGATTAACCCTTAACCAATCAAATTGATTCTAAATTTCACTGCCTGACATTAACCAGCATTTTTCTGTTTCTTTCACTTGATCGATATGGCTTCGGAACAACGGTCATGCAGGAATGATTCTGACATTTTCTGCTACATCTGCAGAGATTGCACGCTGTCAGTGGACAGGAGAAACATCATAGGATTTGTAAAGCACGCCTACAAGGCTTACTTTGAAGTCAAACTGGGTGACCAAGATAAGTCCTGGGCACCGCAAATGGTGTGCAAGACGTGTGTGGAATACCTCCAGCAGTTGACAAAGGGTCGAAAACTTCACTGAAGGTTGAAATTCCAATGGTTTGGAGGGAGCCGTTAGACTATGCATCGGATTGTTGCTTCTATGCCATCAATACTACTGGAATCAACCAGAAGAATCGACACAGCCTCCAGTACCCCGACCTTCCATCTGCTCACCGTCCAGTTGCTCATTGCAAAAAATTCCTATACCAGCGTTCACAGAGCTTCCCGACAGTGGCGGCAAGGCCACCCGTGCAGATGAGGGAGGATAAATAGAAGAGGGGTATAAAGCACAAGATAGTCTGCAGTCCTTTTCACAATGTAAGCTTAATGATTTGGTCCAGGATCTCAGCTTGTCGAAGATTTCCTCAGAGCTGTTAGCGTCCAGACTCAATGAGAAAATTTTTTTAGTGAAGATGGACATACCACTTTCTTTCGTAGAAGACATGAGGACTATATGGGGTACTTATGCCATGAGTAAAACCTTGTGTAATGCTGAGATGTCGCCAGTCTTCTTGATACACTCGTCGCTCCTCAATACTATCCGAGGGACTGATAATTCTTTATTGACAGCAACAAGCGCTCTTTGAAGTGTGTGATCCTCCACAACGGTAACCAATTCGCTTCAATCCCTCTTGTGCACTTCACACCTCTCAAAGAAAAATATGAAGCAGTTAAGTACGTGCACTACAAAATCCAACATGAGCCTCACCAATGGATCATCTGTGTCTACTTTAAGACGATGAAGTTTCTACTTGGTCAGCAGTCCGGGTTCACGAAGTAACCATGATTTATATGTATGTGGGGCAGTCGAGACAGATCCCGGCACTATGTAAAGAAAGGGTCGCTGGCACCAGAGCAGTTAGTAACTGGGGCGATAAACATCATAAACGAACCTCTTGTTGACTGGGAGAAGATATTAATCCCACCGCTACACATGAAACTTGGATTAATGCTTGGAATGCAATGTGTAGCGGATTACCGCTACACATTAAACCTTTGAAGAATGAAGCAGTTCACGCACGCTCTGGACAAGGATGGAAGGTGCTTCACCTACCTGTGCTGAGCCTTTCCTTGACTGACCATTGAGAAGCTGAAGGCCGGCATTTTCGATGGCCCACAGGTACGACAGCTCCTATAGAATACTGGAAATGGTTTCATGGACGACTTGCTTAGGGCACAAATCCATGGGAAGAAAATTGACCTTTCGAGTCCTAGCGGGTACAAAAAGACAACTAATGAAAGAAAGAGAAATGTATTGAGCGTTTCAGGCGAAAAATAAAAAAGTCGAAGAGGTATTACGTGACAGTGATGCACAATCATTGCATAATGTCTCTCGTTACGTTATAAGCGGGGATTTCCCATGGGCTCCTGACGTAGGGTTACATAAAATTGCGTCAAGCATATTAGACCTGACCGTTTGAAACGGGGTGTGTTGTGACATTATTGGTGTGTAAAGGGGTGTGTCATGGGAGTCTGGCCAAGAATGTTCCCTTTAATAGAACCGGTGACCACATTGCGTAGGTGTGATGACTAGAGGGCTCTGCTCGGAATATTGCCAGCTGACCGAAATTGTATAGATGTAACAGCTTGAAGGGCTGGTAGCTCAACTTATTTAATGTGCTAAAAAATAGCGGTGGCTAAGGGGAAATATTGGGCGTGTTCCATAATGGCCTTCTATGGTTTTCAATAGAAAAACATTGAGGGGGACTCTACTATCTGGGGAGGCCAATTTGGACATGTATAAGAGGAAAACACCAGGGAATTTTGCCTAGAAACAAGGCGTGGCATTGCCTAGTAACAGCATTTATTTTCAAATATATCCAAAGCAACATCCAACAACCAACATAACCATCAACCAATAAACATAACCAATAAACAACAACCAACAAACATCAAACGTAACAAACAAACAATATCCAGCAATCATAAACATCAAACCAGATAACCATCAAACATAACCAACAAACATAACCAAATATCAACAAACATAACCAACAAACAAAAAAAATCACCAACAACCATCAACCAAAATCCAACAATCATCAAGAAACAACATCCAACAATCACATCCAACATACGCTAAAGTTAGACTCTTTCTCGCAACTCTATTTTTTAAAACCATTAAAAATTTTAGAGTAAAGAGCGAGGCGTTGAGGAGGGGACAGCCCCTTTCATATACAGAATAATTTCTGTTCGTCTTAAGTTTTAATGTCACTCCTTACTTTCAGTTAAAAAACTTGTTTTTATTTTATCAACATAATAAGCCGATTCTTTTTATATATCTATTGTTATTAAATTTCCGTTTTTAATATTTTCGGTTAATATTAAGAAGCGTCGCTACTTATTTACAACTGTTTGAAAATCGACTAGTTTAAGTATTTATGCTAGGCTGTGTAGCCTATTTATTCATGTGATGGGGGGGGGGGGGGTTAAGCAGAGCAATACACTTTTAACATTGACCTAAGGAAGTATTTATGATTATGTTAAAGCAGTTTTATGAATTTTTCATTACTATTTTTGGTAAGAATGCAGTTCAGTGGCTCTTTTGAAGCAAACTTCATATGCAGCGCGCTAGGGCTGCCTAAGTAAAGAACGATGTGGGCACAATGTGTTGTTTTTTGGTTCTCCATACCCGGATACTTCGTATCGAAGGAGTTGTCGTAGAAATTTCGAAAAGGGTATATTCGATCTAGCATTGCATCGGCTAGTGCCCTTTTTAATTTTCAAAAGTGTTTAGATGGCAGCTAGCCCCCCCACGCCCATCATTCCCCAAACACATCCAATCAAAATTTTGAGATAACCATTTTGTTCAGCGTAGTTGATTTCCAGAGAGAAAAATTGTTTTTGAGATGGACACTCTCCCACAACCCTTGGGACAAGGGTTTTAAGTTATGCCCTGGGAGCATGTGAGGTTTTATATAAGGCGTTATTGCACGAACCACAATAAAGACTCTATAAAATGTAGACTTTATAGGATAATGCCCTTTTCAAAATTCAAAAGTGACAGGAGGGCAACTAGCCCCCACCCACGCCCATCATTCCCCCAAATACATCCAATCAAAATTTTGAGATAACCATTTCTTTCAGCGTTGTTGATTTACAGATAGAAAATATGTTTTTGAGGAGGACACTCCCCCAAAACCCTCGGGACAAGGGGTTTAATTCGTGCCCTGGGTACAAATACGGTCATGCAAGAAGCTAGTGTCGTAAAAACTTCAAAAGAGACTCATTTGATTGGAAATTAAAAGTACTCGTGCTCTGGTTAATAGTAAAAAGTGATTGGAGGGCAATTAGCCCCCCTCCCGCGCCCATAATTACTACAAACACATACGAAAAAAGTTTTGAGATCGCCATTTTGTTCATCGTAGTTGATTTCCAGATAGAAAATATGTTTTTGAGGAGGACACTCCCCCACAGCCCTAGGGGCAAGGGTTGTAAGCTATGCCCTGGGGGCATACACGTTTTTATAGAATGCGTTGTCATAGAAACTTCAAAAATGGCTCATTTGAGTGGAAATTCTAAGGGCTGGTGCCCATTTTAATAGTCGAAAGTGATTGGACGGTAAATAACCCCCCTCTCACGCCCACCATTTCCCCAAACACATCCAATCAAAATTTTGAGATAGCCATTTTGTTCAACGTAGTTTAAAGTTCTGGAAATTAGATCTTTGAGGATGACAATCCCCTCACAGCCGTCAAGACAGGGATTGTAAGTTTTGCTCTGGGGGCACAAAAGGTTCTTATTGAAAGTGTTGTCGTAGAAAATTCAAAAAGGGCTCATTCGATTTGAAATTGCAAGGGCTAGTGCCCTTTTTAAGAGTTGAAAATAATTGGAAGGGAACTAAAACCCCTTCCACGCCCACCATTTCCCCAAACACATCCAATCAAAATTTTGAAATAGCCTTTTGTTCCACGCAGTTAAAGTTCAAGAAATTATACCCTTTGAGCAGGACACTCCGCTCACAGTCTTCAGAGCAAGGGTTATAAGTTATGCCCTGGGGGCATATAAGTTTTTATTGAAATATTTATTGAAAGTTTTTACTGACAAATATACAATTGAACATACAATGTCACTTGAATATGCATAAACTGATAATTAGTAATAAAAAACTCAGTATTATTTGATGTATTAAAGTTATAAAGGTTAACTCATTTATATTTTTTTCATTTAAACGCAAAGAATAATAAGGCTTGGAAAGACATAGAGGTTTTGAGCCCAACTTATGTTAATTTCTGCTCGTTTTGAGTTCGACTCGTTTATTTATTGTAATTTCTGTCCTTTTGGAGTTTCATTTATTTATCGATGCTGATTTATCGTAGTTTCATGCTTGGTAGATTATTTTATTTTATTTTTGCTCATTTTTTGTTTAATGGAGTTCTTTACTTTTCTTTGAAAAACCTATTTTGTGGAAAAAGTTTTTTTTTTTTAATTAATATTAATAAAAGTAGTAACATTAGATTCCTTATTTCATGCAACTTTTCAGTGTAACAGTTTTAATACTGATAATGTATACCCCCCTGAAAGTCCCATATAGTCCTAAATTATAAAATTCTTTGCTGCTTTTCATCTCGTGATGCGTCGCATAACGTGCTGCTGGATTCGGGTTGCATCGTATAACGGGCTGCTCGATGAAACCGAAAGTAAAAAAAATTGGAAATTTAAAAGAAAAAATTAATCTAGATTCCAACCTGAAAAAATTTAGAAAAAGTGAGTGACAGCGGAAGTGCCTGGAATATCTGTTGGCTACAATTTTTATGCATATTATCGTATAATGGGCTGCTCGATGAAATCTAAAGTCGAAGAAGTGGAAATTTAGAAGAAAAAAATGAATCTAGATTCGCAACCTGAAAAAATTTAGAAAAAGTGAGTGAAAGCGGAAGCGCCTAGAATATCTATATCGCTACACAAAAAAAAAACACAAAAAACGCATACAAAATTTGTTCATGTTCATTTTTTTTACGTTTTTACGAGTCGGACAAACATTTCGGGGGGGGGGACCCCCTTGGATACGGCCATGCTTGTCTGTTAAACAGAACATTCTCAAGGATTACGTATATTTTGCTGAATGTAACATCAAAGAAAACCGGTTTCATAGCTACAAAGACAAATGACGCGTCGTAAAATGCATTGAACTCGTATAATTTGTGCTATATGTTTACACATTAGGAGGGGTTGGGGGTTAGATTACTTTACCCCTAGCCCTGCCCCCATAATGTGCAAATGTATAGCCCAAATTATATTATTGTATAAACAAAAGCATTGTAGAAACTAAAGTGTTTCATTATGATTAGTCTATCTGATAACTTCAGTTCTCTAGGATGTTATGTTTAACAGACAAGTAGTATTTTCCTGCCGGAAAATACAACAGATAAGTAAACTCGATAAGAAACCACGCTTTGCAATCAATTAAGATAACAAACACCCGTTTGACGGGTCTCCATGTCTGGTTTCCTCAACAGTATATAGCGGTGGGTACCGCATAGTGCATAAGCACCAAAATTAGACATAGATTTAGGATCAGAATTTCATCCTGAATAAAAAAACATTCATTTGGATCACAAATTTACTCCCCCTCCCCTACCACCTGATGGTCATGTGTTGTATCTTTTATATTCTTTCAGCTCTTTGAGATAACAGGTTTTATCTCAGTATATTAAGATATCCATGAAACAAACTGCACTTTTGTCTTACAGCCACCACACTCAAGATCTTGTATAGCCACCATGAGACAATAACCGGTGTTCATGGTCTTTATACCAGACAATGTTAGCTTCGGCTTGGTGGGAAGCTACATTGTAGCTATATTTTAATTAAGTATTTAGTTAGTATTTTGGTTAAGTTAGCTTAGGTTACGTATTTAATATAATGCAGTCTGGGTGGCCCCCCTTCCATAATTCTTTGTTGCAGTTTTCATAATTTTGTTGATAAAGTATTATATTTTCATCATATTTTGTTTTATTTCATTAGCATTAACCAAACTTCACTTCTCGACAGAACTTGAGTGTGGTAGCTATAAGACACAAGTACCAAACAAACACTAGGATCAAGCACCATTAGGATCAGAATTTCATTTTGAATCCAAATATAGCATTCATTTGCAGCGTTAATTTACTCTGTCCCCGTCCCTAATGGTTATATGCTATATTTTTTATTCATGGGGGGGGGGGAAGGAATTGTTGTTGCAAATGGATGGTATATTTCGATTTAGGATAAAATGCTGACTCTAAATGTATGGCTATTTCTTAGCTATATCATTACAGAGTGTGAAGAGTGTAAAAAATATAAAAGATATAACACATGACTATTAGGGGGGGGGGGGTAAAGTAAATTTGCAACATAAATGAATGTTATGTTCAGATTCAGGATGGAATTCTGATCCTAAAGGTATGTCCTTTTTTAGCTATCTCAATATTCTGCTAATTACAAAAATTAGAGCCGACTTATAAGGCCACTGAAAATTATACGGGCATGTCGCAAATATCGACAGAAAAAGCAAGTTATTTAGAAACTGACCATGCTTCTATTGTTATAATGATTTTTGTGTATAAACCAGCAATAATAATTGGTCTCAACAATTCTCTTGCAATGTTTTCAAAAATTCTATTGATTACTTGAAGTCATTAATAACAAAAACAAAAAATAGTGAAAAAAACCGCGATTTAATTAATAAGAACATACAGAAAGAAAAGTTAAAGTTAGAAGTGTCGCAATATTCTTGAGTTTAATAATTTAAACTTAGCGCCAAAACCCAAAAGCCAGAATCACTTTTCACTAGCGTTCTGGGTCCGCTTTCCAAGTCTATTTACTTCTTGTCTTCTCATGAATAGCTTAAACTTAAAACTTAAAAAAAAATCACATGCTGACCAAGAGTCTGCGTTGCACAGTTACCGATCACCTGATTTGATGCCTTCGGGCGGGACTGCAATGCGTGGTTGGGGGCAAATCATCCGATGCTTCCGTGTTTTTTCCCAAGATTTCACCAGGTTCTCGTTTAGAGCAGGGTCGACTCTCGCTGAGCTTGCAGGGTCACACCCTTGACCCCGTTCCAAAGCAAATAACGAGCGATAGCAGGACTCGAACCCATGACCTCAGGAAATCAAGTCCGGAGCGCTAACCACTCGGCTAGGGTAACGGTGTTGCATATTTTCGCAGTCCCGATCAATGGAAAGCTATCCAGCTCGCGAAAAAAGACCTATGGTCAATGTAGAAAGAACAAATTGGTCATGTCGGTAAATCCGTGCTAAATTAGACAAAATCTCGGCCATTTAATTACCTAGTAAAAGAGTTAGAAACAATAATTTGCTCATCATATGACATCCGTAACAATATTGGTTATCCTTTTCAGCTCATCACAGAACAGTCATTCACATGCTCGTCATACACACTCACTATCACTACTGCTGGAACCAGTAGCTCTGTTCTCGGATCAGCAGCTCTGCTGGTAATTTACAGTGAAAACACCAAACTGACGCAATAGCTAAAGGCTGCTATTTTGTTTAAAAATCGAGACACACTATAATCATCCTCTACATCCCGATTTAGAATGCCACGCTCAAATTTAAGTGCATCTTCCGTACAAAATAGCCTACTCTATTACGATAGACAGGAAGCTGTATCTTCTGTGTAATATTCGGTCGACGTAAATTATCATTTTTAAACCCTAAAGAAGCGTTTTATTAGGTGTACTCAGGGGCGTCAATCCATGAAAACATAGGGAGAGAGACAAAATGTAGAGCACTTGTTAATTATACGGAACATACCCAAGAGGTGAAGTTAGATTAATCCTAATAAAATACACTAAAATATGATGAAAATATAACACTATTTTAAAATTTTATGGGGACTACAGCAGAAAAATATGAAAAATTGGCCACCCAGAACGCTTTATACTAAATACCTAACCAAAATACCAATTCTATATATTAAATATTTAATTAAAATGTACCTAAAACGTAGTTTGGCACTGGTCTATTAGCTGGGAGGGTACTGGTGCATTATATGGACACTTCTATATACTGCCAAAGAAGTCAATTTTGGTTAATGCTAATGAAATAGGATGAATATATAATAGTTTATAAACAAATTTGGGCTATATATTTGCACACTAGGGGGGGGGTGGTGAGGAGTAAATCATACCATATATTAAATGCGCAACCTAACCAGAGACAGATACCCGGTTATAATGGTTTATGGACAAAATTATAAGAACTACATAAATGGTAAATCCAAAATTGTCAATTTCAACATTCGTATTAGATCACCCGTTTCACTCAATTCCACTCTAACAACTGTTTTAGTACCGGGTATTTGTCCCGGTATCTGTAGCATCTCTCGTTTGACATTCCATATACGGTATATAAAAGAGCCCGTTTAAAGTACTAGTACTTCTGGGAGACCCGCGAGAATTGAAGTTTGGTTAATACTTATGAAATAAAACAAAATATAATGAAAATATAATAGTTTAGGAACAAATTTCGGCTATATATTTGCACATTAGGGGGATGGTGGGGGGTAAAGTATAGCATATATTAAATACGTAACCTAACCTAACCTAGGTACCTTCCCACCCCCACCCCCTAAACCCAAAAAAACTAAAGTTTAGATTTTGTAAACGCAGTGAGAAACCGCTGTTTGCAATGCTCGGCACAGGAATTCTCCGTTTATAGAACCAGTTTGACTAGTTTTTCTTTATCATCTTCGCTATGCGGTATCTTGCGGGTCTCCCAGCTAATAGAACGCTACCCGTAGTTTTTCCACTGAGCCTTAGCTAATTGTTTCCGAAAACTTATAGCTAAACCGATTTTTGTCAGATCTTGCAGATCAAAATTCTTGAGCATGTTCTGTATAATTAACAAGTGCCAAATGTACTTTCCGAAATCAAGGCAGAGAAATTTTATTGTTCTTTTTATTTTGAATGAAAATAACAAAAAGAGTTTTTCCAGATTTAGGGGGGGCATCACATCCTGCCCACTTGTCCCCTTCCCCAATGATGCACCTAGGTGGACCGTATCTAAGGCAGGATTTAGAACATAGGACGTAAGCCAAGTGGAATTGTTGGACATACTCTACGTCAAGGCTATATCCAGGATTTTTGTTCAGGGGGAAATATTTCGGAGGGATAAAAAAAACTTTATAAAATGCACCAGAAATTAGATTATATCCATTTTTGCTAGCTTTTATGAGCCAGACCAAAATTCTGGGAGGGGCTTCAAACCCTAAAACACCCCGCCGGATACGGCCTTGCTCTACGTTCTGACTTGGAATTTTCTGCTCAAATTTAAGGACATTTTTCGTACACATATAAAACATAAAACAAAAGAACCAAATTAAAGTCAAATTTAGGGAAATTTTCAGTACAAAGTACTATTTGATGATAAACAGGTTGTCAGTGGCGGATCCAGTGGGGGGGGGGGCGAGGATGGCACGCGACCTCCTAACGTAGTCTAGAGTAGTGTAAATTACTTAATTAACGGAAGTTTGCGTTAATTAAACTTGATTCTACCGTGTCGCAATTTTATTTATTAATAATTAATATTAATAAAAAAAAATCAAGTTTAAAAAGAACACTATCAATAAATAAAAAAAAAACAAAACAGAAATTATGAAAAATAATAAAGTCAAACTTAAAACGAACAGGAATCACCTCAGCCAGGAGTAGGGGTAACGCAACCTAAGCCTGCTAAAGACCCAGGGTGATTCGTGCTGAATGAAAACAATTTTTGTTTCGAGCTGTGTGCTATAACATGTACTAAAAGAAAGAAATCATCAGTATTTGAAAGTAAAACATGTATGTAGATTGACAGTTTAATATGTATTAATATTCATTCCTGAATCTCTCATCAATTTGGATTTATTAATGTTATTAAATTTAAAAAAAAAAGTTTTTTTTAACTGAAAGTAAGGAACGACGTTAAAACGTAAAACGAATAGAAATTATTCCGTTTATGAAGGGCTGTCCCCTCCTCAACGCCTCACTCTTTACGCTAAAGTTATTCATTGTTTAAAATAAAATAGAGTTGTGAGAAAGTCAAACTTTAGCGTAAAGAGCGTGGCGTTGAGGAGGGGACAGCCCCTTTCATATACGGAATAATTTTTGTTCATTTTAAGTTTTAATGTCGTTCCTTACTTTCAGTTAAAAAAAACTGTTTTTTTTTAATTTAATTTTTGAACGTTTTTGAGTTAATGCAGGTTTTGATTTTGGCTCACCGCACATGAATAATTAAAACAAAAAATTGAATATTAATTCTAATTTTATTTGTTTTAATGGCTTTCTTGAAACCTGTTTAATTGTATTTAGTAAAATTTCAATTAGTAAATATGCATAACTTAGGAATTAACTTACGTAACGAACCTCTATATTCTTATATTTTTAATACGTATATTAGAGGGTTCGCCCTCTAGTCAATACCTTGCTCTTTAAGCTAAAGTTCGAATTTTGTTCCAATTCTTTAAAAATGACCCCTTAATCACAAATGCCGTTAATTAGAATAAATAGCTCTTATGAAAGTACTAAAAAATCTTTGACTTAAAGAGCGAGGTATTGACTAGGGGATGAACCCCCTCATATGCGTAACGCTTTCAGTCGTTTTAAGTTTTGATGTTGCTCCTTTCTTTCAGTTAAAAAACTTGTTTTTTTTATATATTTTTTTATATATAATTTTTTTATATTTTTTTTTATATATAATTTCTGATGTTTATTTAAATAATGCTGGGAAATCCGTCACCCCTTCATAGCAATGTCTTTTCTCCCATGAAAACTTCCTTCATGGTAAGATCCTCCCACATAACCCCTGATCCACTCCCCCCCCCACTACCAGAAAAAATCCCCTCTGAAAACGTATGTATACTTCCCAAAAACCAATACTATATGTTAACATTGGGTAAAGTTCATAACTTTCAGCCCTCCCCCTGGGGACTTAGGGGGATTAAGTCGTCCTAACAGACATATTTATCATATTTTCAACCATGCTGACCAAATGGCTATCTCAAAATTTTGATCGGGTGACTTTGGGGAAAAAATGAGCTTCGGAGGGAGCCTAGTTGTCCTCCATTTTTTTTATCACATAAAAAGGGCAATAGAAGTTTAATTTCCGTTCGGATGGCCCTCACGCAATATTCTAGTACCACTGGGTCATTAGGATCACCTCTGGAAAAAAAACAACAAAAAACAAACAAACAAATAAACACGCATCCGTGATCTTTCTTCTGGCAAAAAATACAAAATTCCACATTTTTGTAGATAAGAGCTAGAAACCTCCGCAGTTGGGTTCTCTGATACGCTGAATATGATGGTGTGATTTTAATTAAGGTTCTATTACGTCTAGGGACTGTTTTCCTCTTTTTACAAAAATCAGCTAAATTTTCTCAGGCGCGTAGCTTTTGATGGTCTAGAATGAACTTAGCGAAACTTAAATATTTGGAATTAACAAGAAAATGTGCTTCTTTTGATATATCTATTGGTATTCTGTTTTCTACAGTTTCGGTTACCATTGAGCCGGGTCGCTCCTTACTTTCAGTTCGTTACCACGAACTGTTTGATAAAATAGAAAACGTCTGAAACGTATCTTGATCTGAGGAAATAGTCAAGGACTTTTAGGATTCGACCCGGACAAAATTGCAATATAAACGAAAATGGTACCAAAATGATCAGAAAAGAATTCTGTACAACATACTAAATGTCCCCATAAATCCGAGTGGGGCGAGTACCCGAAAAACAGGGGAAAAGGGCTAAATGCGGGGGTAATTGGGAAAAATGCCGAACATGCCCAGAAAATAGTTCAAAGTGAGTTTTCTGGGGCTTTCCCATACGCTGAACACGAAACTGACATCTACAATTCAGTATAGAATAACAGTACTACGGAAAACGGGGGGAACTGGGGGAAGAGGGGACAAAATTTAAAAATACAGGGTAGGGGTAGAAAGCACTTTGAAATATGTTTTCTGGGGTCTTTCTATCTGCTGATCCCGAAACTGACATCTAAAATGAAATAAAGAACATGAACCCACCATAACGGGGGAAAAGGGGGAAAGAGGGGAAGAAAAGGGACAATTGAAGTCAGGGGTAGAAATCAGTTTGAAATGAGTTTTCTGGGGTTTTCTTATCTGCTGATCACGAAACTGACACCTAAAATGAAGGAAAGAAAACGAGAACCATGAAAACCGAACAAAACTGGAGGAAATAACGGAAAAGGGGAAGGGAAGCCTGACTCCTGAGCCAGCTGCTAATGGCTAATAAGTATGCCTATTGATAAAATAACTCGCTTAAGTATCAAACTTTTACTGTCTTGAATCACAGACATTTCTTACAACCATTTTAATTACTAAACATAAAGAAAACAACCGCTTGGCAGTGATCACAGTATAAAACTTCAGCTATTATAGGTAAAATTTGTACTTTCGAAGGCAATATCGTTGAATAAAAAACTAAAAAAAAGAACTTCAGTAACTATAGGTAAAATCTTTTTAAGGCAGTAGAGTTGACTTGAAAAACACAGCATTGATGTCACTAGTCGAGCTCCTCTTCTTCGATAATCTCGTTGTCCCTGTTCAAACAGTTGATACCCCGACATTCTCCGCACACGAACGTACAAGCTAATCTATTTTTCTTGCAGCTGCATCGCGAGTTCTCGCAGCCTGTCTTACAGTTGCATCTCACGACACTCAAAAGAGTCTGAGGTGCGGGCAACATATCGGTCATCACAGGTGAGTATTTATGGTCTCTGAGGACCCAACCCCAGTCAGCTGGGTCGAGGTCAGCTGGTTCCCCTTTCCAACGGGATACCTGGAGGTGCACTCGCTGGGAGTGGAATGAAGCTGCAGCTTCGGTTGGCGGAAGCCTTTCAGGCTTAACAAACGCCGTAGTATTTGACGAAGAAATTTTTTCCAAGAAAATTCGATGTCGCAGCTTAGTGAGATCTTCTTTGGTCGTGCTTTATACAAGCTGAGGAGAAGATATTCACCCTCTTTCACAATTTCATCTTTAGACGATGATTCATCTAGAAACACTTCGCATTTTTTTCTGAACACTTCCCTCTTCTTCAAAAGAGGTAGCACAGCTTGCTTTCCAAGTCCGAAAACTCGTGAGGTCGTGTCACATCGAAAGAGTGCATGCCCTACCAGAAGTTGCCTAGATACGTCCCCCATTTTTTTTTTAACTTCGTTGAGGCACCAGAACCGTGTTATCGCTTCTTTTGCGTTCGTTGACGATTCGAAGTAAAGTGTTTTTGCATTAGGCGGGAGGTGATACAAGAGTAGAATCAGAAGGCCAGTGTCGTTGCCAAGAACTATTGTTTCAGAGTTTTCTGCTTTCGTTACGGCAGTCTTCACGATTAGATAGTCAGCATCATCCTTCGCATGGACGACTTCAAATCCTTTGGCTCTGAGTTTTTCCCCGATGTAGCTTATAATTCGCTGTTTATTCTGAGAGTTGCTCAAAAACTCTTCCTTCTTTTCTGGAGCTTCATCCCTAAACTGAAATCGATCACTTGATGCTGGCTTCCCTTATACCGTCGGTTGTGGGTAGCATCTTTCGTGGTTGGACCAGCGCTGTATCCATCGAAGACAACAGTAGGGGAGGTACAGCGTCGAGTAACGAAACTAACATAGCTGTCACAAATTGAATCATAAGTATCACCAGTAGAGATGGGGGTGTTACTCGTGACCCCACACCATATATGGGCATAGCCTCCCTGGGGAGAACACGTGGTTAATGGGGTCAATGACCTAAAATCAAAGTGTGTCAACAACAACAACATCGACCTTGACATTCGCTGAGAGCGTGCACTTACAACAACAACAACATCGACCTTGGAACACCTGTGCTGTCGACCTCAATTCACCTATTGTGAATCAATAATTCCCCTTAGGAACAACAAATTAATTCCTCTTTCTTGACAGATCAATCAACCAATGACATCATCTGTCAGACTTTAAAAATTTTCGCAGAGAAACGATTCTCCAGGAATAGATCCAAGCCATTAATGTCTTTGCCTCGAAAACAACTCTTTTGGTCGAACTCCAAAGGATATTAATAGCCCAAGGCCTTGGAAACAATTCTCCAAGAAACATCTTAGCGATGAATTGTTTTAGTGCGGGAATCAGGTTTCTTATTAATTTGAAATGCATTAGCGCAGAGATGCCAAAAACAAAAGGAACAAGCTGAATTACGTTTAGGGATTATTTGGGCGAAACTGTTTTAGACAGGTTATGGAACTATTTCGGCGAAACAGTTAGAGACATTTTAAAAGATGATTTTTGAAGAGATTTTAGAAGAGAATTTAATGGTGAAACTCTGTGGTCGTTATAATACACAAGTTTCATTTGAACAGTGTTGTGAGGTCCTCTAACCCAACCCCAAAGGGTTCCGATCCTCCTACCCCAACCCCGAAGGAAGCCCCCGGTCCTCAAAGGCCCCCCAAGCTCCCAAAGGGCCACTGGCGCCCCCAAAGGCCCACCCAGACCTCCAAAGGCCATCCCCGGGCCCCCCCACGGCCCATCGCGCTCCCAAAGGACCACCGGGGTCCCAAAGGCCCTCCACCGGTCCCCAAATGTCCCCCAGGCCCCCAACTGTCCCCCCGGACCCCCCAAGGCCCTCCCTGTCCTCCCAAGGCCCTCCCTGTGCCCCCAAATGCCCTCCCCTGGCCCCCAAAGGTCCCCCGGACCAGAGAAGCGCCGCCGGAATGCGCCGTGGGCCAGAAAAGCGCCGCAGGATGTGCCGCAGGGATGCGCCGCAGGGGGATGCGCCGCGGGTCGGGGGAAGTGCCGCAGGGATGCGCCGCAGGGATTAACCGCAGGGGATGCGCCGCAAAAAAAAGTAAACTAAAAAGTAAAAATTTCGAAATGTTATCCCTCAAACGCTCTCCTCGGATTCTCCAAGGCTATTTCCTGAGCCCCAACTGTTTTGCGATTCGTACCAGGACCTGACAAATTTAACGGATCTCCCGAAACGCACACAGACCTTTTTTGCTTCGCAACCGTATCTAGTGCTCCCCCCGGTCCACCCCCCCTCTCCCCCCGTCCCCTGGGGGCCCCAAGGGCCCCCGGGTCCCCAAACGCCCACCCTGGGCCCCAAAGGTCCCCCCCGGTCCCCATACATGCACACAAAAACTTACACACACACAAAAACTTACACACACACACAAAAACTTACACACACACACGAAAACTTACACACACACACGAAAACTTACACACAGACGCCAAAACTTACACACACACACACACACAAAAAAACTTACACACACACAAAAACTTACACATTCACACAAAAACTTACATGCACACAAAAACTTACATGCACACAAAAACTTACACACACACACACAAAACTAACACACACACACACACACACGAAAACACACACACACACAACCAAACAAAAACACACACAAAACATTACACACACACACACAAAAACTTACACATTAACACAAAAAAAAAAACAAACACAAAAACTCAAAAAAAATTAAACAAACACACACACACACACACAAAAATTACACACACACACACGAAAACTAACACACACACACCAAAACTTACACACACAAAAACTTACACACACACACACACACACACACACAAACTTATACACACACACACACACAAAACTTACACACACAAAAAACTTAAACACACACAAACTTACACACACACACACACATACAAACTTACACACACACAAAAAAAAACTTACATCCACACACACAAGCTTAGACATACAAGAACTTACACACACACACATAAAAACTTTCACCGACACCCAAAAACTTACATGCACACAAAAACTTATATGTACACAAAAAATTACACACACAAAAAAACATACACACACACACACAAACTCACACACACACACAAAAACTTACACACACACACACATGAAAACTTACACACATACACCAAAACTTACACACACACGCCAAAACTTCACACACACGCCAAACACACACACACACACAAAAACTTACACACACACACACACAAAACTTACACACGAACAAGAAAACTTAAATGCAGACAAAAAATCTAATGAACAAAAAAAATTACACACACACACACACACACAAAACATACACACACACACACACACGAACAAATATACAACCACGTACACACATAACCACACACACAATCATACACACACACACACACACACAAAAAAACTAACACATGAACACAAAAAACTCACACACACACGCACAAAAACTTGCACACACACACACACACACACACACAAACTTACACACACACACACACGAAAACTTACACACACACGCCAAAACTTACACACACAAAAACTTACACACACACACACACACAAACTTACACATGCACACGAAAACTTACATGCACACAAAAACTTACATGCACACAAAAACTTACACACACACACACACACACAAAACTTACACACACAAACACACGAAAACTTACACACACACACCAAAACTTACACACACACAAAAACATACACACACACACACACACAAAAAAAAAAAAAAGAAAAAAAAAACAAAAAACAAACACCCACAAAAACATACACACACACACACTCACAAAACTTACACACACACACACGAAAACTTACACACACAAACGCCAAAACTTACACACACAAAAACTTACACATGCACACGAAAACTTACACACACACACACTAAAACTCACACACACACGCCAAAACATACACACACACACCAAAACTTAAACACACACACCCACACACAAACATACACACACACACACACACAAAAACTTACACACACCAAAACTTACACACACACACCAAAACTTACACACACACACACACACA